>NC_051160.1:12343715-12516215 GCF_013339745.2 Dermacentor silvarum
TTAACGTGCACTACAACACAAATACACGGGCGTTTTTTAGAGCGGTAAAAGCGACCATGCATGTGCGAGCAGGCAGTCACCAACCAGTACGGGGGCTTCCGCTGCCGCCCTTTTACGATCGTGCGTGATGTGCAGTGTTTTGGCGTGTTATATACTCGCCCGAAACAAAGTGACGACATGCACAAAGTTCAGGTCCTTCCGATTTATCCGGGAAAACCACAGGCACCGACGTTTCTCCGACAGCATTCTTGTGCGTTCGCACTGCCATGTTATTACTTTTGGTGCGGACCTACGCCCGGTTCCGCGTAGCTCGGCTTCGCGGCAGTGGTACTTCTTGTGCGGCAACCGAAAATCGCGCAGATTGGCATGATCACGACGCGAGAAGGAACTTCGGATCAACAAAGCGTCAGCGCGCGCAGCCTGCTCCAGCACGCTTCCGCAGGCGCGCAGGTGCCTAAAGATGGCGGACAGGCTCGCGGACCGGTGCGGAAGTGACGCACGTGCAAACTATGTATAAACACTTGAAACAGTAGGTAGGTTCGATTCACCTGCACCCCCTGAAACAGTTCACGAGGAGCTGCACCGTGCTATTCACCGTGCTACACGAGGTGCTATTCGTTACAGTGGTACAGCAATGACGTTCACTGAACCACGCCGTTCGTTTCAAAAGGTGCAGGGCTGGTTCATGATTTTGCTGCCCCCACTCCACTGTCGGTGCCGACTTAGTGCTGGCGTACAAGTGCGACGGAGCAACGCAGCAGACGACGCAGCACACGGGTGCAAGGGGCATTAAAACCCTGCTTACGTACGTCTGATGTGTCTACGCAAGTGTGGTGTGTATTTACGCCCCAGAAGCCAGTCATACCTGCAGTTCAGGACCTCTGAAACTTACGCGCTCCGTGCACTTTAGTCGTACATAACACAACGCCAGCACCGCGTCTGCACCTTAGCATTCGTTTTGAGTGTCGCGCGGTGCCTGTACCGCAGAAATCGAGCTGCACAATTTCTGAACTTCTCGTGAACTGCCGTGAACTGGTTCACAGTGGTGCAGACGAATAAAACGCACCTATTTACTCGTCTGGCTCTTAATAAAAAAAAGAGAGAGAAAAAAAAAAGCAAGGTTTCCCTTCTGCACCCCGAGGAGCCAATAAACGTTGATCACGAAGGCCATACTTTTCCGTATTGTAGACAACATGTCGGAAGAAAAAAAAACTGAGGAGAGGCCACGGGAGAGGCCCTGCCTTAGCCCTACTATGGTACATTCTAGGGCATGGAGGAAGGAAAGCATAGGAGAAACCCCGGTATGGCGGCTAGAGCATAGCCCGGGCCAGCACGGACGTGTTGGAGGCTGGAGCAATGCCTCCTTTAGTAGAGGCATTGATTGGAGGAAGTGTGGCAGAAGTCACGTGCTGTTTTTCCCAAAGGAGCACTGGGACTGGTACCCCAAACGTCAACGTTGCCATAGCAACCGCGCTCCTGAAGCTCTTGCTGCTGCTCTCGGCCTCTGAAAAGTGAGATAAGATTTTCCAGCCGGTGTCGGTCTCGCAGCACATTTTTTTCGCTAAAAAAGCTGACTTTGGAGTGTGGTTTGTGTGCTTGAAGGCTGTGTCTGTGAGTGTCAGCCAGCAATCGAAAAACTCAAGCAATCACGGCGCGGGTCTTCGTCGTCTTCTTCAATGTGCCACGGAAAAACACAGGAGCGCGTCTGCTTCACCAAAACTGTTATAGAAGTTTCATAGGCTTTGTTTTGTCGCGCGTCAACAGCACACACTTCCGGCGGCTCGTAACAATGCAAGTTCAAGGCTCGCGCCTATCTGCTCCGGCGAGCTGACTGGAGGCGCAAAGGCAGATGGCACACCAACATGGCTGCACTTCCGGCTTCAAGAGCGTGACCTCCGGGCTTCTTCTTTTAACAGCGAAGCTACAGTGTTCTAGAAGCTTTTCTAGTGGGCTCACTCGCCCATCCTTCCTATGCTCTCCACTGAAGCGGCCGCTGTCGCCTACGACAGCGGCCGCTGCGACAGCGACCGGGGGGGGGGGGGGCAAGCAGAAGCTTGCCCCCCCCCCCCCCCCCCCCCCCCCCCCGGTCGGGCCGGTGAACCCCCCCCGAAAAAAATTTCTGGCTACGCCCCTGATGAATATGGCTCCAGAAGTCTAGGTAGTGATCACAAACGTATTAAGGTGAGTTTTAGAAGGGAAATGAAAGTAGGTAGGAGGCAAGATGAACAACCAGGTGGGATATTTTACTCGGAAAAGCAGCTTGAAATAGCAACCCAGCAAATTGAGGAAGTAATTTCAAAGGATACAAAAACAGAATGGACATATGCAAATTTAACAGGACTATTTGAGCTAGAGCTTACTAAGGTACGAGTCAGAACAAAAGGGAACAGAAGACGTAAACCCAAGAGCTGGTGGGATGAGGAGGTTAAGAAGGCCATAGAGAAACGCCAGGAAGCATCCAGGGAACACAGATATTCAAAGCAGAGGGGTGAACCAGAAGCTGATGTAGGCAGAAAATGGAACAACTTCTTAAACTGTAGAAGGGAAGCATCCAATTTGATCAATGAGAAGATCAGAAGAAAGGGGAGCCAATGGTTGTCAGAAGTAAACAAAAAGGATAGAAAAGCAGCGAAGAAATTTTGGAAACATCTCAACTCCTTGAGTAATAAGACTAGCCTAGAGCAGAGGTTTATAGTTACAGCTCAAGGTGTTCGACTAGAGGGAGATGAGGCAATGGAACATATAAGAACAATGATGACAGAAAAATTTAAAGAACGAAACATAGCATGTGCTCAATCAGGTGAGGATAGACTAGTCAGTGCAGTGGCTCCACTGGCACAAAGCGAGTGGGAAAGGGCAGAGAAGAGGGTTCCTAGTAGCACGTCGACAGGTCCTGATGGCATCCCAATTATGTTGATAAAGACATTGGGCCCAAAATCTAAGAAAGCATTAAGAGAGGCAGTGAGCAAAATGATAATGGACGGTAAAGCCCCCGACGGGTGGAGACTGAGCAGGATGAGCATGATATATAAGGGAAAGGGGGACAAAGCCGACATAAACAACTACCGTCCCATAACAGTGACGTCAGTGGTTTACAGGGTGGTGATGCAGATTATAAAGGACAGACTGCAGGCATGGGTGGAGAGCGAGGAGGTGCTGGGGGAACTACAAAATGGGTTCCGGAAACAAAGAAGGTTAGAAGATAATCTGTTCTCATTGACACAGTGTATTGAAATAGCAGAAAAGGAACACAGGCCCCTATGGCTTGCCTTTCTGGATATCAAGGGAGCCTATGACAATGTAATCCAAAAGGATTTGTGGGACATACTGGGCACTCTAGAGGTGGAAGATGGAGTAAGAAATCTTTTAAAAGATATCTATAAAAGTAACAGGGTGCTTATAAAATGGGAAAACAAGATATCTGGGCCTATAGAGATACAGCAGGGGCTTAGGCAGGGGTGCCCTCTGTCACCTCTGTTGTTCATGCTGTATTTACAAGGATTAGAGAAAAAATTAGAGAGGAGCGGACTTGGCTTCAACCTTTCCTATTTCAAGCAGGGAGAATGGATTAAACAGTCATTACCAGGACTGATGTATGCAGATGACATTGTACTTATGGCTGACAGCAAGGAAGACTTGCAGAGATTAATGGACATCTGTGGTAAAGAGGGAGATAGCTTAGGTTTGAAGTTTAGTAAAGAAAAATCGGCAGTCATGACGTTTAATGATAATCAGGGCAGCGAGCATAGGATACAGGAGGTTACGCTGGAGGTGGTGGATAAGTACAAATATCTTGGAGTGTGGATAAACAATGGGGCTGAGTACCTAACGGAACATGAAAAATATGTGACGGCTAAAGGTAGCAGAAATGCAGCTGTGATGAAAAATAGGGCACTGTGGAATTACAATAGGTACGAAGTGGTGAGAGG
Source organism: Dermacentor silvarum (assembly GCF_013339745.2). NCBI lineage: Eukaryota > Metazoa > Arthropoda > Arachnida > Ixodida > Ixodidae > Dermacentor > Dermacentor silvarum. The sequence continues at coordinate 12,347,645 of NC_051160.1, forward strand.
GATTTGGAAAGGGGTGATGGTCCCTAGTTTGACTTTTGGCAATGCGGTCCTGTGCATGAGATCAGAGTTTCGAGCAAGGTTGGAAGTTAAGCAGCGAGGGGTAGGTAGACTGGCTCTGGGAGCACACGGAAATACACCAAATCAGGGGGTACAGGGTGACATGGGATGGACGTCGTTCGAGTGCAGGGAGGCCAGCAGCAAGATGGAATTTGAGGAGCGATTGAGAGAGATGGCAGAAAAGCGGTGGGCAAGGAGAGTTTTCAGTTATTTGTACATGAGGAATGTTGATACAAAATGGAGGAAGCTGACCAGAAAACTGTCAATCAAATATTTGGACTGCAGGAGGGGTGCAAACCAGGAAACAGCGGTTAAGAAAAAGGTTAAGGAAACAGAGAGGGGTCTGTGGAAAACAGGGATGCAGACGAAATCAGCACTGGGCACATACCGAACTTTCAAGCAAGAAATTGCCAAAGAAAATATCTACGATAATTCTAGGGGAAGCTCTTTGTTGTTTGAAGCCAGGACGGGAGTATTGCGGACTAAGATGTACCGAGTCAAGTACCAAGGTATAGACACGTTGTGCTGTGCGTGTGGAGAAGAAGAGGAAACGGCTGAACACCTCATACTTTTCTGTAAGGGGCTTAACCCTACAGTGCAAGGCAACGGGGCTGATTTTTTCAAAGCATTGGGGTTTAGGGACAGTGAAGGCAAAATAGACTTTAAGCGGGTAGAAATAACCAAACAGAGGTTATCTGATTGGTGGATAAAATTAAGGCAGGGGTGAAATTTCACCCACCACAAAGTACAAATTATGTTAATAGCCATGGCTAGGTGGCGTATGCCACCGCCCGATTTAAAGGGTTCAGCCTCATCCATCCATCCATCCATCCATCCATCCATGCTTATGATCCAGGTGGGATGTACTTATGGCTGATTAAATCAAGCAGGCTAGGTGACTATTTGTCGCCGCCCGGTTTCAAAGGGGATGCCAATAAATCATCACCATAATCATCATCATGCAGATTATAAAGGACAGACTGCAGGCTTGGGTGGAGAGCGAGGAGGTGCTGGGGGAACTACAAAATGGGTTCCGGAAACAAAGAAGGTTAGAAGATAATCTGTTCTCATTGACGCAGTGTATTGAAATAGCAGAAAAGGAACACAGGTCCCTATGGCTCGCATTTATGGATATCAAGGGAGCCTATGACAGTGTAATCCAAAAGAATTTGTGGGACATACTGGGCACGCTAGATGTGGAAGATGGAGTAAGTAATCTTTTAAAAGATATCTATAAAAGTAACAAGGTGCTTATAAAATGGGAAAACAAGGTATCTGGGCCTATATAGATACAGCAGGGGCTTAGGCAGGGGTGCCCTCTGTAACCTCTGTTGTTCATGCTGTATTTACAAGGATTAGAGAAAAAATTAGAGAGGAGCGGACTTGGCTTCAACCTTTCCTTTTTCAAGCAAGAATGGATTAAACAGTCATTACCAGGACTGATGTACGCGGATGACATTGTACTTATGGCTGACAGAAAGGAAGACTTGCAGAGATTAATGGACATCTGTGGTAAAGAGGGAGATAGCTTAGGTTTGAAGTTTAGTAAAGAAAAATCGGCAGTCATGATTTTTAATGATAATCAGGGCAGTGAGCATAGGATACAGGAGGTTTGGAGGTGGTGGATAAGTACAAATATCTTGGAGTGTGGATAAACAATGGGGCTGAGTACCTAACGGAACATGACAAATGTATAACGGCTAAAGGTAGCAGAAATGCAGCTGTGATGAAAAATAGGGCACTGTGGAATTACAATAGGTACGAAGTGGTGAGAGGGATTTGGAAAGGGGTGATGGTCCCTAGTTTGACTTTCGGCAACGCGGTCCTGTGCATGAGATCAGAGGTTCGAGCAAGGTTGGAAGTTAAGCAGCGAGGGGTAGGTAGACTGGCTCTGGGAGCACACGGAAATACACCAAATCAGGGGGTACAGGGTGACATGGGATGGACGTCATTCGAGGGCAGGGAAGCCAGCAGTAAGATAGAATTTGAGGAGCGATTGAGAGAAATGGCAGAAAAGCGGTGGGCAAGGAGAGTTTTCAGTTATTTGTACATGAGGAATGTTGACAGAATGGAGGAAGCTGACCAGAAAATTGTCAATCAAGTATTTGGACTGCAGGAGGGGTGCAAACCAGGAAACAGCGGTTAAGAAAAAGGTTAACGAAACAGAGAGGGGTCTGTGGAAAACAGGGATGCAGACGAAATCAGCACTGGGAACATACAGAACTTTCAAGCAAGAAATTGCCAAAGAAAATATCTATGATAATTCTAGGGGAAGCTCTTTGTTGTTTGAAGCCAGGACGGGAGTATTGCGGACTAAGATGTACCGAGTCAAGTACCAAGGTACAGACACGTTGTGCTGTGCGTGTGGAGAAGAAGAGGAAACGGCTGAACACCTCATACTTTTCTGTAAAGGTCTTAACTCTACAGTGCAAAGTAACGGGGCTGATTTTTTCAAAGCATTGGGGTTTTGGGACAGTGAAGGCAAAATAGACTTTAAGCGGGTAGAAATAACCAAACGGAGGTTATCTGATTGGTGGCTAAAATCAAGGCAGGGGTGAAATTTCACCCACCACAAAGTACAAAATATGTTAATAGTCATGGCTAGGTAGCGTATGCCACCGCCCGATTTAAAGGGTTCAGCCTCATCCGTCCATCCATCCATCCTGGTAGGAAAAAAAAAAGCAGAGAAAAGATGGATACGACCCACTGATCTCCACTGTGGAGATCCACTGTAGTGATACGACCTGATCTCTTAAAATCATAGGTAGTGGTACAAGGTAAATTTTTGGAAAAAATAATAACAAAAAGAATAATTTTAATAATAATATAATAATATAATAATAATAATAATAATAATAATAATAATAATAATAATAATAATAATAATAATAATAATAATAATAATAATAATAAAGAAAAAGCCTAAGTTGCTGTTTTCCTCACGGGTTGCCCAAATATTTCAGGTGCATGTGATGTATATTCCTGCCCTGTATATGCGGCTGGTTTGTATGCCAACTTTGGCATATACACTCTACTATGGCTTTGTGACTATGCGTACAGATACTTGTATGTTCCGATTGTGTGCAGATAATATAAGCAATAGCAAATACTTCAAATTTTGTTAGTGCGCAGCACTTAGACCCCCATTCGTGGATCACGGTGTAAGATATAAGAGTATATATCTTACACCATGTCCTGGATTGAGCGTCGTCGTAGCGCAACCACGCGAACGCGCTCGTGCTACTACTGCTCGTGCGTTCGTCGTCGTCTTCTACCACAGCTGGCTTCGATGCCGCTCATCGTGCCAGCCTTCCCATACTGCTCCTCCCTCTGCGAATCCGCTGACGGCACTGGCCCACTGCCAGTCGGTGCGGTGATTTCGCTGTAAAATTTTTGCCTATAATATATCGCGAAATTAAAACATGTATCGAGCTGCGGTCAAATTTCGCATTAGGGAGTATCACAATCGTCGGACATTTTTTTTTTAAAACCAAGCCGATGACGTTCACGCGTTTCCGTGACGTCACCGGAAACGCGTGAACGTCATTGCGGTGACGAACTTATTTCAGCATCGGCGTCTCTCGCGAACCATGTCTTGAAGCACGGAGGCCCAGAGTGAAGGTGCAGTGCGGTTTCGTGGGCGGAGCTTGTTCTGAATTCATAGGAGTTCTCATCGAGTATACATACATAAATACCGCTACGACCATGCCTTCTGAAACAGACGAGTGGTTTATAACCACGTGACTCCTTCCATCAATGCACGTATATACTTACAGTTCAGTCGCAGACGAATTTCCGACGGCTTATCGTCGAACACGTTCTTTAATAATTTTTTTTCCAAGCTGTCGTTGCACAGCTATGTCGAAGCAACACCACGTTTCGCTTTCATCGTTTATTACCATAGCAAAAACAAAATAGTCAGCCACCCACGTTATATGTATATTTATATAATATATGTGTATAGGTATATACCTCTAGATTAGCGTTTAACATTATTCACACAATATGTAAGTATACGAACGCGCGGACTTTCCAGCGACAAGCGCACACAACAACGCCGTTTAAAGTGCCTTTCCGAACACCAACTTTCTTGTAGCATCACACATATGAAGACATGCACAGCAGACTGTAAAAGCGAGCCGCTCGTAATGTCTGGTGTCAGCTGGATGACCGCGACGTGTTCCAAGTGGCGCCGGCATGCATTGTCAACCGCACAAGTTAGCCCCCGCATGTGAGAGTCGGCTAGTAGCCGTCTTGATAGGGTTTGAACCAGCTCATCTTGTCGTGGCTACCCCTAGATCTCGCTACGATATGGGCGCCTTAGCAAACCACATGAAGCGTACTTCCCGCGTAATATCGGCGCAGCGTCGCCCGGCGTCAGCGCGTCCATCTTTGCTGCACGCAATGGCCACGCCGTTATCACGGTGGAAATACGGGTCGCGGAGTTTCAGCCTTTGCCTTTAACCACATGGAAATCGGTTGGCCGATTTTACAGCGCCGTAAAAGCGCAGCGTGAAAGGGCGTGCCGACGCGGGGCGACGCGCTGCAAATACGGCGGAAGAAACGCGTTCCATGTGGTTGCGGTTTGGCCAGAGAGGTGGTCGCGTTAAAACGATATTACAATTTATGCCATGGATAATAAGAGAGAGAGAGAGAGAGAGATTAAGAACATATAACTATATACGTCGCTAATTGGACCTGATGTATTTCATAACTTCGATGACACCACTTGATCGTGGTGCGGTGTTTTTAATTTTCCAGTAGAAGCATCTGAAAACAACCATAGCCTTTTGCTTTGCTTTGCGGTGTAAACGATTGGCCACAGTCCAACAGTGGCGCTTAACACATGTGGATGTGGCAGTGTTGACTTTTGACACACTGGCAGTATAGCAGTTATATAGGAAAAGAGATAGTTGGATAAACTGCAAAGTGCAAAAAAAAAAAAAGTTTCTAAGTCGGCGTTGTGTTCAGCGCTTCCCAAGCGTTAATGAGCTCTGGCACTTTGTAACAAGCTCTTAAGTATGCGACATATCGGATAAATTTCTGACAAACGTAGAACGCGACTGCGATTAAATCCTCTTGTTTAATGTATTTTCTTCAGTTAGTCCCAAACAATACATGCCAAACAGCGAGCGCAGATGCTTCGATATTCCAGGAACGTTCCAGCAGCCTCCCGCCGACCAGAAGTCACAATATGGTACTACGAAAATGCGACAATAATCACAGGGTTAGAGTATGTCCGTGCATTTCTAGAGCATTATAGCCAGCCCGACCGAGTGCAGCCGAATATCTAGCGCTTACAACTCGCGGTAGAGTTTATTTAACTACCTTACACGGTTTTGTTTTAAAGTAAAGGCCGGGATTCTTAACTATGAGTCGGCTTGCCCGCTATGTATCTTGCCTCTTCCCTCTGTCGCTATCGTCATCCATCTTGTTTCTCTTGCTTTCTTTCATCCCTTTCCCCTAGAGCAGAGTAACTGTCTAGAGGAATGTATACCTCAGGCCGACTTTTTTTTTCTTTTGTATCAAACATTTCACTCCCTCCTCCTGCAAGCCCACCGGTCAGCTCGGTGTAGACTGGTTGGCGAACCATCCCAAGTTAGATAGATATATGATAGACACGATATAACAGACCTGGCTACACATATGAAGCCGAGAGAGGACCTGTCAACGTACGGCGTAGAGCTAAGCCCCATTTAGCGCACGCCGTGTTGGCACGACCTGCACGATGTGAGATGTTACTGCGCATACACTATGATATAACATGCATAATCTATATATGGATACGTAAGGACGCAGCTACACGACGGTACACAAATTACAGACGAAGACACAGACTGCACTACCTCGCCGCACCTCTCATATGGAAGGTTACAAATTAGGTTCCCCTGGCCGTCTGCGGAGGCGAACTTCACCGTAACTGTCACCATCTTGACTTGGCTTTGAAGAAGCGTTGAACGCCCTCAAGCCATTTTATTCACGTCTATGACGTTGACAGTGACGTGCGAGACGCCACAACCGGACAGTGTCAAGTTCCGCCACGTTTGCGCTTTGAGCCAATCACAGACGGCATAGCCGTCCTGGCGGCCAATCACAGCTGACAAGATGGCGAATTTGACAACGTGGCGGAATTTGAAAGTGCGGAAAACAGCGAGTCTCCGTAGTCCTCTCCATCTGGCGCAGAAGCCGAGAGCTGACAAACACACTCGATATATTAGATTAACGAGCTCAGATATATGAATGAGCTCGCAGTTGCGTACACATATGTGAATATACAACAAGCGGATATACAGTGTGTCGTACATGTGCATAAGATGTTCCGCTAGACCAGCCTGTTCCACGCTGCCGGTGAACAAGGAGGTGGAGGCCTTGTGACCTCGAGCTTGTGGTTCACGTGCTGTCACGGCTGTATCCGTCTCCAACGTCGCCTTAGAATTTAAAACCCTACATCAGACACACGGCCGGGAAAAACCACCGAATGCCTGCCCCGGTATGTTCGACAGTTTTTCCTGGTTCTTACTGCGTCGTCATCACGGGATATGCGACCCCGGGCGACAGACCAGGTCATGAAGCCAAGTTTCCACGACGTGTTAACACTCGTAACTTTTTTTTTTCAACGCTTATTACTCCGATACCGATGAACGACAGCAACATTCCAAAGTGTGCCTTGTTTGTCTCGCTAGTTATACGCGCACAGGATCAGACTGAATACATTTACAAGAATTATTTACTTCCTGGAATGAAATGTCACATAAAGACATGGTGCATTATGCACCCCTGTGACAGAGAGCTTCAATTTGGACCTCTTAGTGTTTTGGAAAGGCAAGATGAAATTGAGAACCGTGTGTGGCAAGATTTGCTCAGAGAAGCGGTATTGATTCGCCATTCACAGTCGCAAACACAGTTGTCTTATTTTCTTTTTTTTCGTTTCATTTTTGATGAGCCTCTTTTATCCTTTTCTCGCGATCAGTGGTATTGTGGGCCAAAGCTTTTCGGCATTTCCTGTATAGGTAAGGCATCAAAAATAAAATTAAAAACGTGAAAACAAAATATTCTACCTAAACCCGGTTTGCAACCCTAAGGTTGGAAACGCTGTACTCTCCCCGCACGGCTTAATTGCAGCAAATACGTTTCTAAATAAATGAATCTTCTCAAGGGATCGAAGGAAGATACGAAATGCGGCCGAAAGAATAAAGCAGTGCCACTTGAAACCCAACAGACACCAGACATCACAAACGGCGTGCAAATGTGTATGAAAGCACTTGACAGTTGTAACTACAAACTCACGTATTTGAGACAAAAATAACCGAAAGAGATAAGAAAACACAGTACAAACAACATTTAACACAAGGAACACCACCGTTACACAATGTCGTGTACTTGTATTAAGAAAGAGCGATTCTAAGAAAGAATAAAAAACAACAACAAGGCTTTGTTAGTTTTCATCTAACCAAAACGAGCACTCAAGCAACAATCCACGCGTAGTGTTTAGAACATCAAGCTCACACTTTTTCAAGAGTTTCTCGTCCGTCGCGAACAGCGTTGTGGAAGCCAAGTTGCAGGCTTTTTTTCTTTTATCATACTTGGCCACAGTGCTTGCAGACAATAGCGGGTTTTAAACCGAACTTCATCAGGTAGAGATGTGCGTCATTTGCATTAACGCTAAGGGTTTAATAATTTTCTTTTCCTGGATAGTGAAGCACCGGGCATACATTGATTACGCGCGCAGGCGCAGTGAATTTGTCTTCGACAACACTGTTCCCGATCTTACCTATTAGGGAGTTTTGGCGAACCGCGAACACATTGACCAATCTACCAAACACATTGCGCTTCTGCCTTGCACGGTGTCAGTTTACCTTCGAATGAAAGCTTCCACAGGTGCCTGTCGGCCCACTTGCAGCAAGCACGCACGTTGCCAATTTAATATCTCACGTGTCATTAACGGGTACCTAAAACTGCCAAAAAATGTAATTTTCAAACCGGTATGCATTTCAATTACGTTTTGTTTTATTTATCCATATCACCATCATGTATGCTTCGATGAAAGCGTTGCCATTTGTCAGCCTGCTGGCGGCAAGCGTGTACATTGCCAATTTAATTTTCAAGTGTCTCGAGAACAAGCACTTAAGTCTAGAAATTCAATTTTTGTTTATCTTGAAGCCGGCATGTGACTCCATCAACTTTTGAAATTCTATTTATTTCTATTGTCATCGTTTACACTTCGTCGCCTTTTCCCTTTCCTCGACGAGGAGCAGCTGACCTCAGCACACTGATTCAGGGTTATCGAATCATCCTTCCTGAAAATAAACTCGCTTTCTGGGAACGTCATATTTTCATCCACATATACTCTAAAACATCTCACTACTGTTAAACGGGACGAACAATATGATTCTTGTCAGTGTTTGCGCCGGGAATACAACATACACGTTCACATATTTCCGCGAGGATTTCACAATACATTTGCAAACAATATTTCAATCGCAAAGTTCATGTACTGCCTTACTTTGTTAATGGGTTAATCTCTCGTTGACACGGCTAACGAGACCACTTAGTTCCCGAAAGCTTGCTAGGCTTACAAAGAATTTTCGAGTGACTAGTTTGCACACCAACCGCATGTTCGAAGTTAGAAGCACGTTTATCTGTCCACTAGCAGCGCAACAAGAAGGGCCAGTGATTGCCTAGTGTAGAACCAACATTGGCCTTTCATTGGGCTAGCGTTGTATTTACACTGGTCCCACCTGCAGTGCTACTTCACTGGGCCTATATAAGTAAAAAAAAAGCACAGAACAAAACAAAACAGTGCTAAGTTAAACAAGCAGCATTGACACTGGTAACTGGGATTAGTGTTTACTTCATCTACTTGTTGTTTTTCTACACAGAGTGATGAATGCTTAGCTATAAAAAATGCGTTCGAGCCCACGTTCTTGAACTATTTCCAGTACAATGACGTAAGGCTACACAGATTAAAGTTTGTTTCTTTATCTACTATACGGAAGCGGACAGGGGTAAAACACAGATGTCCTATACCAAACGAAGAACTCAATTAGTTAGTTAAGCGACCAGTATGAACGTAAATGGTTAAAACTTTCGTAAACTCGCCAACGCAGTTACCGTGAGAAAGGTACTGGGAGGGCAATCAAGTTTAAAACACACTGAAAAGACAAAAGGGTAAGTGGGAGGTCGTAAAATGATGCCATACTGCACGTGATTATGCCTCTGCAAGTGCATCTGCAAATGCATCTGATGAAAATAACGAATGTAGAAATAGCTATTTTGAACACTTGTTACAAACAGATATAGGGTATATATGTAGAACGAAGCGAGTTGCAACCACAAAGATAATTTGCTACCACATTAGTTTTGTTTAGTAGTGAGACATCACTCGTTCCGTCGTCCGTGTGATTTTTCAGATCCATTTGTAAAAGGTGACCCGTATGTGTGAAATCAATTTAGTATGGAAGAGTGCATACAGGAAACATTTGATTCCACAAGAACACATCGAATCTCTCCTGCAGGCCATTCATAGCTAATTGCTTTTATGAGACACACTATGCTGGTTGCCACACAGAAGAAAGTGTTGTTTAACACCAAGATGTCGATCTGAAGTGGGCACATCGATGGCAGTACTTACAAGCCCTTTAACTTAGAGGCGGTACAACCATGTAATCAACGGGCAAAGTTGCAGTTTCAGTAACAAAACAGCGATTGAAGTACAGGCCACCTAGGCCGCGGATTTCATAACCGAAGTATCCATGAAAGGAAGACGTGTGTGTGTCTTGGGGACTACGGAAGGGGACGGGCTACGGCGTTTAGCGATCATTTTCACAGCTCATTGTAATTCTCGTGTACCAACGTGAAGGACTGAGACGACGAGCACTTGATTCGCGCTTCGAGGTAATTCGAGACTACGGAGGTGATAGAGAGTTCGGTGAACCGCTACCACGCACTGCTATAACGTTACACCGCCCGAGTCACCTGTCCATTCCGACATCGCTAGCTAATCCATGTCAGGTGTCATGCCCAGCACAGTTTAGCTACCCCTCGCAAAGGCTTGCAGGTGGCTGGGTCGGTAAAGGTAATGGTATACGGCGGTAGAGGTGCGCTAAATCTCCCTAATTTAATCTGCCCAGACAGCAGTGCAGAAAAGAGAGACCAAGAGGTGAGCTGTCGATGAAAATTTTTGCGTAGTTCCGCCGCCGGGTATCAGCACCTACCATAGAGTCGCTGAACCAGACAAAGATTCTACACAGTCATGCTTGCGAACAAGGCAGATAAAACATGTTTATTAATTTAGATTCGCGAGTGACCTTGCGGAACTTAAGAAGCGTGTTAAGATTATGTCTGAGCACGCTCGAGCCAAAATCGCGCGTGGGGGTGGTTGCTCCCTGCAGTTCAAAATTTGCATTTCTGTGCACTTAGTAGATGGTAGACCTGTGTTCCGTCTACATTAAGGGCATACTGTCCACATCGAGAAGTACCTGGCACAACAGAATTACTCTCGTTTCGTTTCTGTTTTACCACACGCTAATGATTCACCTCTTAAACGTAATCATCCGTAACTGATGAATTTGTACTGAATTAACTTTGGCACCCGGACATCATTCGCACCGTACATCCCAAGGTCACCTTCGACATGAAGATAATTATAATGCCCTCAAACTTAAGAATGACTTCCCTGTGTAGAACATTGCAATTCGTAGCTTACCCATCACTTTTAACATATTTACTTCCATTATGTTTACACTCATCCGCTAATTTCCACTCCCACTATACTACTGGCCCTCTGAGTAGCAGAAACAGATTTCGAAGCCTATGCTTTTGCTGACTGCATGCACCGGAAGTGATTACTAGAGCCGGAAACACGTCAAAGTCACCATAATTTTTCAGACTACACGTCACTGAAAGCTCAATAACATTGCTTTGTTTCGTAAAGTATCGCTTTCAGAGGTGTGACAATGGACGGGATGTAAGCGGAAAATCCAGGGAACACTAAGTATGAGATCGCGACTTTCCAGATGCGGCATAATTTGAACTCTCCATCAGGTTCCGTTCCAGTACCTTGGACTGGCACGTCCTTCAAGTTACGTAGCATGCAGGTATAATTCAGGATTTGGCCGTGGGCAGGAGGGTTCTGATGATGGGAGAATCACGCATGTTACCTGCATCCTGGACTAGATGGAAAGACGGAGGTTTGAATGCGTCTTTTAAGCCTAATTTCTCGTTTTTTATACTACGTACCGGTAATACAACGCGTTCAGGCGATGTTTACCTGTTAAATCTGCCACCTTATTTTTTGTTTCATATGATAGCTTCACTTTTAATGGGGCCAATGCGAACGGAACATAAATACATAAGACAATGTTTGAGAAATCGAACGTTGGCTTGCATACTAGTTGGTTTTTTACGCATACATAGTAAAGCAGGCTAAAGTGCTGCATTCGTAGTCCCAGTACACCATGTTTGTAAAGAGGACAATGAATGATTCATGCCAATTACGAGATCGTTCCATTCGAGGGCCGCGTAAGCTCATAGCCCACTGCTGCTTTTTTTGAGCAACTGTGTGTTAATGACCAGTGTTGCGTTTCCAGAGCGCAATTTCGTAACGTCGAAAAGTGTGTTCACAAAAGGTCTGGCAACTTTGTCGCGTTGCAGCATTGTTTTGTGAAGGTCAGTGCAGCGAACTCTCTCATTTCTTAATACTGTACCGAAATGTGTTGACCACCAATCCTCGAAAACTATCGTGAATAATTTCGGCGCGATTATGGTGGGCATTTGGCTTTCATATCGACGCGAATATGTCACGCAGTACATAACTTTGCACGAAACCGAAACACGGGACAAGGGGGGCTATAATGTACTGGCGTTTTCCACAGAGAAACGTATTCCATGGCTGCATCTTATACACGAAACACAGAACAACACAGACAACACACTGAGGTCACGCGCAACGCAATGACGTCACGGAAGTCCACACGTCACAGTCCGGTGCGTGGGACGAAGTCGGAAAGCCGGAGGCGAGGCCTGGCGATGGAGCGTGCCCTGACGAAAACGTAATCCTCGCAGTCGGTCGCCGTCGTCACTTCCTCTGACGTCATACGCGCACTGACAGGCACACACACACGCGCGCGCACATACACAGGCTGCAGTACACGATTGCGCAATCGCAGAGCTTAGTGAGAAAACAAAATAAAAAGCGCGGAAAAAAAACTTTTTTTTCTTTTTTTCTTCTTCATTGGAAATACTTCCAGGCAGGAATCAACCACGTGAAGCGACCACGTATGGCGAAGAAACAAACCGTGGCACGGCGGTGGTCTTGATGCTGCGCTATGGCGCGACGCAGTGACGTCACAGGCCACACGCGAGAGCGAGCGACACTTCAAAATAACTTCTGGAGTCACTGAATAAGAGAGAGTAGGGGTCCCGTGACCAGCGTTGAATACAGCAGCGTCATTCCACTGTATAGGCAGCGAGGCTGGCGTCGAAACAAACGGCAGTGCATGCCTGTTTTTGCAATTGTAAATACATTAGCTGCTTCGCGATTGGGCGTGGCCGCGCAACATTACGCCCACCATTCACAGGCTCAAGATGGCTGCTTTTGCACAGTTGCCCTGAACGACTATCAACGCAGCGTTAGGAATGGACCAAGCATGATGGCCGAACTGCACTCAACCGCGGCTTCTCAGCAGGTCGTTGTGGCACAATGGGATCCCGCTTCACAAAATCCCCTCTTGCACAACCATGTTTGACTGCTGCACTGAACGGATTAGTGACCTCTTGAATGTAACGAAACCCGAAGTGTTCCTCACCCTTCTACATCACCTGTGTTTTACGTACGTTGTGAGAGCCCTGCACTGGGCAAGAAACCCTTACCGTCGGAGGAGCCTCTTTTTACATCTTTGGCAGCCATCGCGGCCAATTTCAAGCAGCTTTCAACGCTTACACTACGGTGTACTCGTGTATGCGTGTTGCTGAGAACGCGTAGTGTTGGATGTCGATCAAGACACAACACATTAGGACAATGGCACAAGGTTTCCCGCAACACACATGCAGGTGAAACGAACAGGTGAAACACCAATGAGCACGATCGAAGAAAATCAGCCAAGTGGAACCAGCAACAGCCGCAGGAACCAAACTGCGCAGTGTTCATGGAATCCCTCAATGGTAGAAACGCGATGACCTAAGCCACATGACCGCGCGACGTACCGTAACATCAAAGACGAAGATGTCGTCACACAATCTCGGGGACTGTGCTATATATATAGCCATCTGCGAGGATCACGACAATCGTTTGGCGGCAGAACGTGCACTCGCCATGCGGCCACTCGGGCTGACATTGTTGCAGAGGCTGCTACTCTGCGTTACTCAGTGACTCCATGCGCGCGTACGGGACCTGTTCGCAGGTACACGGCAATTCCTTCATGCGGCGGCGGAGGTGGGCGATGACGTGGCCGACGTCATCGCTACGCGGCCGCTTCCTTCTCGGCCAGTTCGAAGCCTTCGACGAGCGTCTCGAGGATGAAGCGGATGGTGATCTTGTAGATGTTCTCGATATTCTCGGTGTACCGATCACCCAGGGTCTCGGACACGGCCGCCAAGAATGGGTTCTCGATGTGCTGCGAAGAGAGAGGAGTTCCTGGATCAGAAGTCTTGCCACACTAAACCTCGAGGCGTCTATGTGTGTAGGCGTGGCGCGAGAAATTACACTGCGGGAGCTATGGTAAAGTTGCACTAAGACAGTTTTAGTACAACGCTTAGGCTACTTCACGTGGACGCGCGCCAATCGGCTACCGCCCATCTGCACGCATGTCGTCGATGAGGCTTTTAGTAGAACATTTCGCATGGTCAGAGTTAAATGCTATATATGGCGCCATCTGGTAGACACAAATCAAAACCTTCGGTGGGGTGGGAGCCGTACTGGGAGAACTTCTCATTCTATGTCTCATCAAGTGCGTTGCCGTTCAATCAAGAATGCTCGGCCAACTATCCCGCCAATTCCTGCTTAGCTGGGTGAATTTGTTTATTGTACTATAGTATGGCGGGATAGTCTTTGACTACGAGGCATTCTCATAGGGTTTGTGTGTGTGCGTGACATTTGCGTTCATGTTTACGTCGAAATGTGCACTCGTTTTATTTGCACTGGTACCATGTAATCACCGTTTACTGGCATGTCTGCGAGCCGCCGAGTAGTGAACACGGTATTTAGTAATGCGGAAGAAGGGAGGGGGCTCCGGCCACTCACCCAGAAGTATTCCTTCTTGAAGCCCTTGATCTTGAAGTGTAGCCTGCCCGTGTTGTGCAGGTAGTCCATGAAGTAGTCGAGGTTGTCTAACGCGTTGATGCCTTCGTCGAGCGTGGTCATGACCACGGAGGCGTGCTGCGCCAGCTCCATACTCTCGCGCTGCGACTCCTTCGTGCGGAGCGCCTGGAACTTCTCGAACAAGTCCAGAAGGTCCCCCTTCTCCTGGAACAGTCTGCGCACGCGCAAGGAGCGCCATACGTCAGTCAGCCACGCGCGCAACGATCGCGACGAAGTCACACGCCATTACGGCCAAATGCCCCACATCTTTGGAGCTACAACACAGGACAGACGAGAGTACAAGAAATTAAAAAAAAAAGAAACAAAAGAAAGAGAAAGCGCACACGGTGGGTGCCGTTTTCACGTTCTTGTCTACCTATCTGTTCTGCGCTGCAACTCAAAGAATGCTCGGCCAACTAGGCCGCCAACTCTACGGGCAGTTTTCAACTTCACCTATAGCAACAGCAAAACTCAAGTTGAAAATTCACAACTGCAGCGCATCATCTTCTACCACGTTCCTTCTGTGCCTCAATTATTATTATTATTATTATTATTATTATTATTATTATTATTATTATTATTATTATTATTATTATTTGATATGAAAACATGTAGACATTTGACAGGAAAGGAAAAGCAAAGAGCAGGCTGGCAACTGCCATCGGAAGGGCCGGGCACAACGGCTGCCTACTCTTTAGAAAGGAGGAGATAGAAACATAGAAATGGAAGATAGGAAGAAGGGGAGGAAGGAGGAAAGGAAGAAAGAGCGAGGTGACAAATCTCAAAGAATAAAGTAGAACACACAGTACACTGCCTCAAGATCACCAGACACACTGTGAAACAAAGTGAATAAGGGTGTTACAGTGCAGGCGCGCCGACTGACCTGACGAACATCTCGATGCCGGTGGGCTCCATGGCCCTGGCGATGGCCTTCCAGGATTTGGTGATGCTGAATATCTGCCTGGCCGTGAGCGGGTGGCGCGGGTCCGGCGCCGGCGGCGGCGGCGGGTCGCCCACGGGCTCGGCGGCGCCGTTGCCCTTGTTGTTGCGACTGCCGCCCGAGCCGCCGCGGACCAGCGACGAGAGGCTCTTGCTAAGTGTGCAGCCCATGGGACCGGGAGAGGAGGACGACGACGGGACGACGGCTAAAACCTCCTGCAAAAGGGAACGCGAGAGCACCGGCCCGTAATAAGCATTCATTCATTCATTCATTCATTCATTCATTCATTCATTCATTCATTCATTCATTCATTCATTTTATTTCGGCATTATGAAAGGAAAGGAATTTATAGCATCGTCCAATACACAATACGGGCACTGCACGCGCACTACGAGCAGAAGTAATGCATCCACGCAAAACGCGCTCGCGCAAACATGCAGAACATTCGCATTCACACCGCACGTGTAGAAAAAGACGAGCGTCGAGAGCCCGTCTCAGATAGGATTGCCAACGGAGGTTTTACGGTATACTTTGAGCAAGGTTATAAACGTTAGGCATAGATTTCACTCCAAGAGCTGGCAGTTTCGCCCAAATGGCGAAGCACTGACGGTGATGGCAAGGTTTAGGACGCGCTTGGACTATTCGGATGGTGTATGCACGGGTGCGACTATGCGTGTATGCGACCTACGCGGGTACGCCAAAACTTTTGGCACTCTTAAGAGCTCCAACACGCCGGGTACAGGGCCTGTAATGGTATCGCACAGGCGCCACTTCGCTGTCCGCAAAGAGCGGAACCAGTGAAATTACATCATTTTCAGATTGTGAGCGCTAGTATTCATTTTTGCACGTTTAACATTCAGAAGAATTGCTATAAAATGCATACGCTCTGAATTGAAGTTTTCATCACCTTTGTGTGCGCACTGCGATTCTCAAGATTTCTGAGAAATAATTCATTCAAGAACATAGAAATGGTTTGAGCAACTTCGGCGGTTGGATAGTATAACATCTGCCGTGTGTACACTACGGCATTGGTAAACATTAGTCTATACATTCAGGACTTGCATGTATAGGGTCCCTACATTTAGTCGGTGACAACCTATATACAAAGAAGCTCCGTCCCCAAAAACGTAGTGCACTTTCTCTTCACCGCTGAAGAAGATCTGAACCAGCTGGAGCCCGCTCACATCTTAATTACTTCGGTCGGATAATGTAAGCGCTAGGATTATTAGGAAATAAAAGCTAGTTGTTGCAAGCTAATCAAAGTATTAGCTTTGCCTGAGCAGTGACATCAGGATTCCCTCTAAAATGTGCCTAGACGTTCAGGTTTCATCCTGAAACCGGTGACACAACGACCGATCTGTACGGAGGAAATAGTTGTTTCAAGCAAGCGAAACCGCTTGACGTCAGTTAAATAAGCGAATCTGTTTGGCTGGCGCATCTATGCAAATTTTGTTTTAGTTGGACAGTGCATATATAGCATTGTAAGTCTTAGGTTGTCACCGACTATACGTTAGAATATAGTATACTTCTCCAGAAATATATACGAAACGTCACGGCGACGCCAACGGCCTAATTTGGCAGCAGTGCGTGCGGTTTCCACAACACTCATCAACGTCCTTTTCTGTACAGGTGCACACTTTCTTCAGCGCGATCCATCGGCTTTTGAGTGGGTGAAGGTGCGCAAGGAAGGCAGTTACCTGACGAGGACAGGCGCCGTTTGCGTCGGCTATCTCTGCACTGCTATCCCCCAGGATCAGCTGGTGTACGTCGACGCCCCGCGGCTGCGCTGTGACCCACCAAGCTACTGGACGCAGCCTATATATACTGACTGCCCTGAGTGTTTCCTCAGTTTGGCAGCAGTGCGTGCGGTTTCCACAACACTCATCAACGTCCTTTTCTGTACAGGTGAGATTCGTATTGCCTGCTCAAGTCCTACTATTGCTACTGCATGCACTGCTGCCAAACAGGAGTGACATTGTTTCCCGTTAATCTTTTGTCATGGCAAGTGGGAAGGATCTGGGTAAAGCATTCGAGGATTTCAAACGTGAAATCCGTGCTGAACTTCGCTCCTTCAAACAGAGCGTGGAACATTGCAGTGAAAGCTGTGACAGTGTCAATGCGCTCACCTTGGAAATGAAGACTCTACGTGAAGAGCTTGCCGCAACGCGGAACAGCAACGAAAAACTCGCTGCTGAAAATAAACAACTACAGATGAAAATTGAAGAATTGGAGCAGTATTCACGGGCAAACAACCTTGAAATTAAAGGTGTGCCTGATGAGGGAGAGCCTTTTGACACTGTCCAAAAGATTTGTGTAGCGGTGGGTGAGCCGTTGGCACGTGATGACGTTGACATTTGCCACAGAGTTGGTACAAATAAGACTGGCGTAAAGAACATTGTGGTACGTTTTGTGCGGCGGGAGAAGCGAAATGCTGTGCTAGCTAAGGCGAAGAAGGCACGTCTATCTACGACGGCAATTGGCTTTAGGACAACTGGTCCTATATATGTGAATGAACACCTTACTAGGCAGGGCAAGCAGCTACTGGGAGCCGCAAATGCAAAAAAACGAGAAGTTGGATGGAGGTTCGTTTGGACGCATGGCGGAAAAATTTTCGCAAGGAAATCAGAATCGTCAGACATATTAAAGATTGCCTGCCGAGAAGATCTGGATAAAATGAAACGTTAAGGTTGGCGCTGATATAACTCTTTTGTTTTTAATGTATAACACAACGGAGTTATGGCCTCCATGGCAGAATGTAAATACTACGACATTCCAAACTTCAACACTGAAACTCAGGTGTCGCCTACTTACTTCAGAGTATTCCATTTAAACGCTCGTAGCATTAAAAATAAAATGAACAACCTATGCATGTTTTTCGACAGCTTATCGGTAAAATTTGATGTCATATTGTTCACAGAATCCTGGCTTTCTGCAATCGATAACCCACCAAAAATACCAGGATATAATTATCACGGAATTACGCGGTCCCCTAATCGTGGTGGAGGTATAGCTCTGTACCATAAAAATTGTATTGTTTGTGATGTTGTAGATGAACTAACTTGTATTACAGCCAATGTAGAATGTCTAGTAGTAAGACTTACGAATGTTGTTATTGCAGCTGTGTATAGGCCACCATTAGGACTTAAGTCAGAATTCTTTGACTTCATGGAAACTTTGCTGCCTAGTCTACACTCAATGCGCACAGCCTTTTTAGTAATGGGTGATGTGAACATCGATATGCTCAGTGGTGACGCATCCAGTGAACATTTTCAAACCATCCTTCGTACTTTTGCCTGCACAAATCTGATTACGTTACCAACCCGTATTACTGTAAATAGTGCCACGCTTCTTGATATCTGTATCGCCAGCCTTCCTTGTGACCAGTACTTAACAGGTGTTTTCTCCCTTGATATCAGTGATCATCTCCCGATTTTCACGTTTATACCAGTAGCTCCCAAAAAGCATAAAAATAACGACAACCCAAGTTATCGCGACATTAACTCCGCTTCGCTCAAGAATTTCTATTTTGATACTGCATTGATAACATGGGACGACGTTTACGCCGAAAGTGATCCCGATCACGCCTACCGTATCTTTCTGAACAAAATTATAGCCTGCTATGAAAAACACTTCCCTTTGATACATAACACTAGACGAAGCAAAAGAATACGCAAACCTTGGATTACAACCAGCTTGCATAAGAGAATAAAAGCTAAAAACAAAATGTACCATAGATTCGTTCAATCACGTGATGCTGTCTTGCTCACAGAATTCAAATCATACCGCAATAAATTAAACGCTGAATTAAAAAAGGCAAAGATATCCTACTATCAGTCCCTGTTTGCTAAAATATACAACAGTCCAAGAAAATTATGGCAGGAAATCAATAATTTGTCTAATAACTCTAAGATTCAGTGCTCGATTGATATTGCAGCTTTTGCTCAAGGCAGGACGGATGTAGACGCCCTAACAAAAATGAACGAATTTTTTTGCAGTGTTGGCGACTACGTGTCTCCGAGTAGCCATTGTGTTTGTACTAAAACGCCATTGTTAGCACGTACTAAACTGGCTAATTCAATTATTCTTTCTCCGGTTACTGCAGAAGAAATCGCAAATTTCATTTCCAGAATTAGAAACAATGTAGCAGCCGGGTTGGATGGCCTGAGCGCTGTCCCTATTAAGCATGTGAAGTCTATCATAGCCTTACCGCTCACATTCATAATTAATCAAATGTTAGAGACTGGTATATTTCCGTCTGACCTTAAACTGGCGCGTATAACTCCTGTTCACAAAGGTGGAGCCGTCAGTGATATAACAAACTACCGACCAATATCTGTTCTGCCTATCTTGTCCAAAGTTTTTGAGAATGTCATTAATACACGGCTCAGGAACTTTCTCACTAAATACCGCGTTGTGAATGATTCACAATATGGCTTCCAGAAAGGCAAATCTACTGAAATGGCGTTATTGCTAATCAAGGATGAAATTCTTAGCAACATTGAAAACAGACTTTTCACTCTGGGTTTGTTTATCGATTTAAGGAAAGCATTCGATTGTGTAAACCATAATATTCTACTGTCAAAGCTGCACGACTATGGTATACGTGGCGTCGCCCATGATCTCATAAATAATTATCTTTACAATAGAATACAGTGCGTGAAGGTCGGTGACTTGTCATCTCCGACTGCTGTGGCAAAACACGGAGTGCCTCAGGGGTCGATTCTGGGGCCCTTATTGTTTATACTTTACATCAATGACTTATGTGATGTGCCTAATTCTCCGAAACTGGTCATGTATGCTGATGATACTAATATTTTTTTTCCGCACCAACTTTAGCTCAATTAAACACAACGATAAACAATTACCTAATTAATCTTGAACAGTGGTTGAACTCAAATAGATTAACCTTAAATATTAAAAAAACGAAATACATTATTTTTAAACCGCTCAATAAACAATGTGACTTCGAACTCGCCCTAAACTTTCAAGGAATGCCCCTGCAGCGCGTTCCATCCGAAAATTTTTGGGGGTTTGGTTCGAAGAAACAATGTCTTGGAACATGCATGTTAATAAGCTCACGATTGAATTAGGCAAAGCAGTTGGCTGCCTCTACAGACTGAGGGAATTAATTCCAATGAAAATAAAGTATGCAATATATTATGCTAATTTTTACTCACGTCTTTCATATTGTACTTTAGTTTGGGGTACTACAACAACCACCAACTATAACAAACTGGAGCGGCTCCAAAAGAAAGTACTAAGAAGCTTTGAGAACTTTAATGGACCCCCGAGCCTATTACCCACTGGTCCCCTATTCATTAAACATAATATGTTGAAAGCGTCTAAGTTATACGATTATAAACTATCTCTTTATATGTATAGAAATAAACTTCCAAGCGATACAGAACATTTCCCGTATGACTACAGCATACGTAACAGGCTAATACCAGTTCCGCGTACACGCACAAATTACGGTAGATCTAGGCTGGATTACTGCATACCAACACTATACAACCTCTTAAAAACTCACATCGATTTCAGTGCCCCTGTCGGCACATTTAAATCAGAGGTGCGTGATTACCTGATGAAGCAATGATCTTTTTGTCTTTTCTTCTCCTGGCTGTATCATTTCCTGCAGTATTTATGCATTCTGTGATAGTGTCCACCATGTATGCTGTACCTGTATCGAGCAAGTTCATTTCTTCTTCACAATGACTGTATGTATTGTTCATAATAATTGTTCATAATGATTGTATGTATGTACTGGGTACTGTAAAATTGTTCAAATTTGTGAAATCCACTGCCTGCTGCTCTCTGTAGGCCCCCAGGTCCCGTCAAGCTGTCTGAGACAGCTTTTTGCCTGGGGGGCCCCCAACTTGTGTGTTGGAAATAAAGTGGATTCTATTCTATTCTATTCTAATTCGTTAGATTGTCCAAATAATTGCAATTGCAATAAAAGTACTAGAGGGAACGCATGAACTTGCCTAAGCGTCGTCGCTCTGGCTTCAAACAACTGCGTGACTTTGTGAATCGATGATTTGCAACAGCATATCGTAACAGGAATGCAACAATTCGAAATGATTCTGCCCGTGCGCAAAAACATATTGCCCTGCTATGCTTAGAAAACTATGATGGCCTGCAAATTTAGAAAAAAATAGATGTGTAATAAATATCAGCACAAAAACGTAAGAAGCCATAAGCAAGAGCATTAGACGTCTATGGATTACCCATCATTCCCTTAGTAGTTGACCACTCGAAGCGCTAGAGTTTCGACCTTTAGTATAATTTTTGTACGAAACTGTCTGACAAAAAAGAGAGCAGACGAACCCATTCACGCTTCGCTTATTTTTCACGTTCGCTATTCCTCACTTTGGACAGAAGTTTCGAAATTTCTGACGTTCAAGGAAACTACTGCAAATCCCTAAAGTTATGTTGAGTAACAGATGAGCGTACCGTAATGTTACTGCGGTCAATTTTTCGATTAAGAAAGAATAGACAAATTTGCAAGACGGCCATCGTCACCTTGTAAGGTTGAGCCGCCGGGGTTTATCGATCCCCCGGAGTGACTCGGCCGAGCGGAAAGGCCTGGAGGACGGTGCTGGATGGAACGACGGTGTTCCACTCCTGCTGGAGCGCTGGTCGCGTTCCTCTCAGGACTAACTCTGCTCCGTCGGTGTCGACAGCCGGGGTGCGTCCATTAAGCGGGATCCTGGACAAACAAAAGAAAGCGGTCGATAAGAAAAATTGACGCGTGGTGTTCATGCGTTACGCAGACACGTGACGTGCCACGTGACCGCGCGTGACGACACATGTACACGCGTGACACACACCTGACATTACTTGCCCACACATGTTACACAAACGCACGTGACACAAAGGCATTGCCGTGTCATACACGTGACATTCCTACGCACACACGTGACACAAACACAAGTGATGCACACGCGCGATGAACATACATGACAATGGCGTACATGCGCCGGACATTCGTTACACACACTCGCGTCACAAACACACGTGGTGCATGCACACGTGACGTAACATCATCAGCCTATATTTACGTCCACTGCAGGACGAAGGCCTCTCCCTGTGATCTCCAATTACCCTTTCTTGCGCTAGCTGATTCCAACTTGCGCCTGCAAATTTCCTAACTTCATCGCCCCACCTAGTTTTCCGCCGTGACACGTGACACACGTGACGTATATATGTGCACAAACAAGCCTGCACATATATTGCAAACATATGTGCGGATTACGCCGAATGGCCGAGTTATATTACAATTCTAATGCCGCGGCTAGAGTCATTCTTTGGGTTAGTCGGTGCCCAATGAGAGCTGGTTGACACGCTCTTAGGTAATTCACTCACTCACTCACTCACTCACTCACTCACTCACTCACTCACTCACTCACTCACTCACTCACTCACTCACTCACTCACTCACTCACTCACTCACTCACTCACTCACTCACTCACTCACTCACTCACTCACTCACTCACTCACTCACTCACTCACTCACTCACTCACTCACTCACTCACTCACACTTGCAGCAAGTAGAGTGACAGTAGCACAGGTAGACATGATAAAGCAAAAAAGGAAAGTGTGAACCTAGTGTCGACGCTCAAGAAGACAAAGTCGACGTACATGGTTGTTCGAATGATTCGATGATTTAAATGTTCATTGTATGTCTCTATCCTGTCTCTTTTTTTTCATGTTTATAATTTACTTAATTCGCTACTTAAAGGTATCGTATTTCACGCTCGATAACAATGACGCCCATCCGATCTCCATGGCAGTCCTGCAACGTATACGCGCCGCTCTTTGCATTCTTCAGATGTATCGGCAGCCACGCGATTTGCCTTGGGCGACTCTCTTCCGCTAAGGCCAGTAAACACTGTTCGACGTCCTGCAGCTCATTGCGGGCACGATACGAATCACGCACTTGGGCTATTTCCTCTTACTTCCTCGCCTCTTGACCTTTTTTCTTCTTTTGTGACAGAGGTCGTGTGTAATTTTCGAAGAGCCGCATAATTAGCTACTCTATCTATAGCTGAAAGGCGGAAAGATCCGAAAGCACGAAATGATTTGCGAAACAGCCGTCGCACGGGTGTGTCTTACGCACGATTTCAAAGACCTGATGTAGAATAGGAAAGTGGACATTTAGCTTTTTAGCCAGTATAATCAATAACTGCCAACGGAAAAAGAGAGATATTCTATCAAAAGCCGCTGGTATTAATTAGGAGCCCTGACAAGGCTACTATAGATATCTCAAAGGACCTAACAAATTTCAAATAGATCGATACCGGAAGAAAGTTGAATAGCAATATCACGCTCCGTTCCACTGCTGTGAAGGTGAATTACGTACCAGCGAAGCAGTTTACCATACGACATAGAGATGACACAAAACCTAGATCAAAGGTATGAGCAATTTTTTTTTTCTCTTGAGTGGTGACGGCGGTCATCCCGAAGAAAGACGCACGCACACACACTTTTCTTTTGATCGGCGGTCTTGATCGTCGGCATACATTCGCGTGGAAGACTACCGCCACCTCTGGGAGCCGGAGGAAACTAGACACGCGCGAAGGGACCGCCACGCCGGGAGAGCGGAAGGAAAGTAGGCACGCAATCGCTTGTAACTACGACAAACAGAGGGCGGTGCGAGCGTAGCCATGACCGATGCGGGTCGCACAGCGGCAAGTCTTTGAGAAACCCTTATTATCTACCTGAGAAATCTACTTATCTTGAAAATGGTGCCTATTGATAACTAATATACTGAAAATTCATATCCAAGTGATGAGGCGTATAAGTTTTTGCGTAGAATGAAGCGATTGTGCATCAAATTCGTGAGCTGAGTTTTTGCACACGCAGATCTGTTGACGGACATGAAAAATGCATAGAACCCTAGTCATATATATATATATATATATATATATATATATATATATATATATATATATATATTAGATAGGGAAACATTATTTCAGGAGGAATACAAGTCCCGAGCCGCCGCTGTTGGGGTTGTGGTGTCGAGTATATTTGTCTGGACATGTTGACGTGTTTGGTATGGGCCAACAGTACTACTGGCTGTAGAGTGTAGAGCGAACAGCTCTTGCGGTAGAAGAGGTCCAGCTCTCTGAGGCGTGGGTAGGATATGTTTGAACGAGTTAAAATGTGCGGAGGCAAGAGTGCTCCCAGTAAGTATGCGGTCAGTTGGGGTAAACTTGTCACATACGTGACACACGCGCCTGTATTCTGTTCTCAAGGTGGTACTAGATAGCACCGTTGGGTAGCGTAAGTTTAAAAGAGAGAGAGAAAGACAACTGTCAGCCCTTCCACTGGGGTGAAGATGGAAGACCAGCGAAGCTGTACTATGGTAGGAATTATGTATTTCCAATTATGACAATATATTAAGATGTGATGGTGTAATTGGTTACTTTAACTATTAAAGAATGAGAAATATATATGAACCAACGCCGCGCGCGTTCGGTGCGAACGCGGGCAAAACGCCGCCGCCGTCGACAACAGTTCTGCGCGTTGTTTGTGTGACCGCACACAACCGCTGTCAAAACGCTGGCGTGAGCGAGTGCGCCAGCAGCAGCCAGCGAAGGTTCATGCGGTCTATCGCTTCAACGGAAACTGAGCGGCGAAAGCACAGCGCATACAAAGGTAGGAGCCGTGTTGCAGATCGCTTTCAAAATACGGTGCGCGCGACCGCCCGGCGCTGCGCAAAGTACAAGTTGCTCGCAGAGCAGAAGCTGCAACCCCTCTCGTCCGCGCTGCTTTCCCGCTGTTCTTTCGCGTGGGAGATTGAGTCGCCAGTCCCCCTTGCGCCCGGTCGCAAGATACGCACTTGGTGCCGCAGTTAAACGTCGCCTCCCCTCCCTCCCTCCCGTCCCCCCACGGCCTTTCGAGCGACGGGAGAAGTGGCGTTTGGTCTCCGCCGTGCGCTCGCTTCCCGTGAAAGCGCGCGTCCCTCGCGCACTTTCACTCGCACATACAGCATACTGCAAGAGTTTTTTTCTACATCCGGACGCGACCATCGAAGACTGAGCCCTTAACAGCTTCGCTGTAAAAATCCAGAACATGGTTGAAACGCGCGCACTGTCACTCTATTTCCGCGTTGAAAACACTCACTACTATAAGCCTGGCCGGGAATCGTTCGCGCTGAAAGCGCTTATCGCGAAGTCGCCATGCGCTCCATAAATTACGAGCCTAAACGAGTTCTACTAATCACCTGCTTTTTCTTTATTTCCTTTTTATGCGCACTTCTGTGCTGTGTATAGTAGTGGCGTTAGCGGAGATTATGGGCTGAATAACCGGACAAGCGTAATGCCTTCCGCCTGGGGCGCACGAGGCTTGTTCTTTAGTCCCTCAGACAGGGGCTTAGCGAAAAGGCGATCAGCAATTCTTCTAAGAAGCCGGTACTGTTTTGGTCGTGACTTACTGCAAAGAAGCAGCAGCGAGGCACGAGTTTGATTACATTGCGACGAGAAAAGACACAGCGTTTAGATTCTATGTATATAGTTTGTTTAAGTATGGTAGAGGGCCATTTAAACGAAAGCCATCCCCGAAACAACGGTAGTTTACAACGCGGATGGGAGCGATCATGGCAAGTCAGCAGCGCAATGATGGCACGAGAGCGATGAGGACGACTATAGCGATGATAACGGCACAACGACCCCTACGGTAATGACATGACGTGACTCGACGACCCGGATAATGCTGTCAAAAAGTAAGTGTATTTAGTCACGTTGCGTACGGACAAATCTCACCGCTTGTTCCCCCCTCTCTGTAGTGCAGCTCCGAAAATTACCCCCCGTATGATATTCCAGCTCGTATTATACGAGAAGCATTACGGAATAGATTCGGGCCGTCTCGTATGACACCAGTATGCAGCACGTATATGGGGAAGGGACCCGTCGGCACAACCACGGTTCAATAGCACGACGTTCGCACTTCGTGGAACTTGTGGAACTCGGACGCCATCTGGTCATGATTGATGCATTATCCGGCTAATGGGCACGTCTTAAGTCGCTTGTAAAGCTACACTGTCATTGATGTATCAGTTGCTCAGATTGGCTTACGTCCCAAGCGTCACGGAGCAATGTATAATGAGCTCGACAACTCTTGACACCTATCAGGATTTTAAATAATTGAAGTTTAAATAGAAGACCGCACAACACCTCACGGGGTCAGCTGAGGTCAACTGCGGTGACTTGCAGTTTGGGGTGCGTAATTCGGACGAATGGTAAAACATAGGTTATCCAAACACAGTGAGGTAACGGGAAACAAGCCGCATACCGCTTTAACACAAATATTCTTTCTCTTTCTTTCTGAGGTTTTACGTGCCAAAACCAGTTCTGATTATGAGGCACGCCGTAGTGGAGGGGTCCAGATTAATTTTGACCACTGGGGTTCTTTAACGCGCACTACAACGCAAGCACAGGGCGTTCTTGCATTTCACCTCCAACGAAATGCGGTCGCCGCGGCCGGGATTCGATCCCGCGACCTCGTGCTCAGCAGCGCGACGCCTTAGCTAACTGAGCAACCGCGGCGGGTGTTAACACAAATATAAACGGCTACATTTTTATAGCAGTAGTATTCGAAGGAACGAATTTTCAGCGCGAATCTGTGTGCAACGTGCATTAAGTTGTTTTAATGGGCAGGCTAAACAAAATACGGGGTTAAGATTTGTCATTTCTTTGGCAGCGAAGTGTCGTCGTGTTGTTGCTATCGTCATCATAGTCGTCGTGCCGTTGACAGCACTACACTGTAAAAGGCAGCCAAAATACGAAATACGAAAGTACGCGAAACCTTTAACCGAAAGAACTTTGGTTACAATTACAAAGTGTATAAATTTAGTATAATGTTCATGTTTTATTAAATGCGCTCATCAAAAGGATAGACAAGCGATTAGGTCTGCGCTAGGGAGCTTCTGGCTTGACTGCATAGAAGAAGAGCTAGCTGGCTGGCAAATAAACGGCATCGAGGACACGCTTATTGCGTTAGGCTACTTGACGTTTTCCTAGGAGCCCTTCACTCGTTCTCTGCGGTGCCTACATGAAGGCTTACCCACTTTGCGTCACCAACATGTATAACTTTCCCTTAGTACAAGCTGCATA
The DNA here is from genome assembly GCF_013339745.2 of Dermacentor silvarum. Taxonomy (NCBI): domain Eukaryota; kingdom Metazoa; phylum Arthropoda; class Arachnida; order Ixodida; family Ixodidae; genus Dermacentor; species Dermacentor silvarum. The sequence goes on from NC_051160.1 coordinate 12,375,059, forward strand.
TGCGGCGAAACGCGCTTTCGCGGAGAAAAGCAAATTAAGCATGATCTGCTCCTGAAAGTGCACTCCACGTCCGGCCCAGATAAAATTAAGGGACGCTGTTGGCTAGTGTGAAGCATTTCCGGGAAACCAGAGGGGCACGCGTGCTCCTAACAGAGCAAACCTTTGGTGGGCAGCTTTTCAGTGAAGCTGGAAGACCACTAAGTCTATCTGCTTATGTCCGCTACTGAAAGCGCAATCAAGTTAGGATGAAAGAAATAGAATAATAATAATAATAATAATAATAATAATAATAATAATAATAATAATAATAATAATAATAATAATAATAATAATAATAATAATAATTGATGATGATTATGATTTCACATAAACAGGACTGAAAGGAAAAGAGAAGCAGGCTAGCAGCAAACTTTGACGGTGTGTCACTCTCGAGTTATATACGTAATCGGATGAAAATGGAACTGCTGGTAACTGATGTGCCACCGGCTTCTTCACGAGCAATAAGTTGTACCGTTAATTAAAGGAAGCTGACATAAAGTGATGTGAGGATGTTCCTTCGTTCGTAGTATGCGTGAATAATCAATAATAATAAAAACGACGCAGCAGTAAAGAGGTACGTTCGGCATTTCCCTGCGATTCGACACAAGCATAATCTCAGGATAGAAAATAAATCAAACGAAATGACACAGAAACGTAAGAAAATGATGCTAAGTGTCAATACATAATGCATTATCATTTTCACCTAAAATAAGTTATTGAGACTTCTAGAGCTGCAAAAGAAAAATGTGCTACCGTACCTATCGTGATTGGCGATGAGTGAGATCCGTGCGGCCAATTTTCTATTCACCAGTTTTCGAAGTTGTTCTGCCAGTCATGGCAAATTACAAGCGATGAAGATATTCAGAGTACTAGACGTGCTACAGGCGCCCCAGTACTGTCTCAATAACGACTCAGGTCACGCGCTCGGCGTACTTTCTACTTATAACAATGCCTGAGTCATGCGCCGAGATAAAGCTTTACTGAGCACTGCTATAGCGTGCAACGCGTGATGATGGCGTGACAAGTTTCTCGTAGACCGGCGGTATATAGCCGCGTCACGTGACACGCCACATGATTCATGCGAGTCAACGGCACAAAAACAAATCAAAAGAACAAGAAGAATAACGCTTTTATCCGGCGTATGAACCGCATAATGATTTTCGTTTTCTCTCGAATCGGCGAACCGGGCCAACACCACCGCTCTATGCGCTACGAAGCAAGAACGATCATAAGCCGGCGTCTTCAAGCGAGATCTTTACGCGATGCGATAGTCAGTTGCTCTGGAAAAAAAAAACGCAGTGTTGAAGGCCAGATGTTATGAAATCATGCTCTATCAGAGCGAGGCAGATGTTTCCAGGTAGATGGATGCTTGAAGAGATCAACAAAAAAAAGTAATCGTCAAGGCCGCCACTGCTTTGCTGCTTAGACAAAGACAAGCCCCTTGTCGAAACGTTGGCATCAGCTATGTTCGGCCAGTGTCGATAATTTATACACTACCTTGAATCAGCAAAGAACACTGCGCTTGGAATAGTAGCGACCACGGTATATGTAAACTAGTAGCGAAGCTTCCGTAGAAGACCACATGTCCAGAAAATGGCGGCGTGTTGCAACCGTCGCCATCTGTGTGTCGTGGGAACAACTTCTGTGAAAAAAATAAAGAATAAAATAATGACGTCACAGACGGAAATAGAAGTGGCGTCGTGATCTACGTTCCTTGGCGCGAACGTTTGAATTCTTTTAAGGTCTGGGCATTTCGAGCGCTACTCGAAGTTCGCGTTCTTTCTTGTTTTTTCTTTCTGAGCTTGCAGCTTGCCTCAGTGTCTTCATAAGAGTGGTCTGTGTCTCATGGTGAACATAATCATATGATGGTAATGACGGCCATTGGTTTTGTACGTCCATTAAGAACGCGAGGAACTACAATGGGAATGAATGTCAGCGTGAAAGAGGTTTCAAACGCCGCTTCAATTTTATTAGCATAGAACTATAAAGCCAATGAACATGACCGAATAAGAAAATATGTTTCGATGAATGAAAAGTAATATGGCCAACACAGAGTCACAATATTGCAAAATATGCGAAACCTATTCACAGAATCTTCGAAGCACTCAAAATTCTTTGCAACGCGGTGTATTCATATGAGACAGTAATCAGACAAGACAGCATTGGACCGTGTTATCATTGAAAAAGCAGTTCAGCATACCAATATTGCTGCCTGTAGTGCGCTAAGAGCTTCTGATACGAAGAGTAAAAGAAAAACTGCAAGGCGTTTCCTCGTGTAGCGATCCGCTTTCAACGTTGAGGAAGGACACAGCACGTCGGTGGCAACGGCGTCAAGATGCATGGTAAACGCACAGTCTGCAGTCACATCTTCTTATGCCAATAAATGCCGTGTGCTAGTTCCGGCAAAATTTAAAGTGAAGAGCACGCCATGCCTTGAGCAAACACGCAAGGAAAAAAAAAAAAAAAAAACTGGACCAAGCCGCCGCTCTCAATTCACCAGCGCCATTCCGCACGACATAAAAGCTGTACAGAGGCTTGCACAGATCGGCTAAATCTTGCGCCAGAAGCACTAGCCTTGTGTGGGACACCAAGAACCAGCTTTTATATTGTAAAATAGAGAAAATGTAGAGTTGCATTTTTAGGACCACCAAAATTATATCACAGTTAATTGTTTCTTTAATAGGCAGTATTCTGCCTTAAAATTTTAAAAACATTTTTTCCCTCATAAGCTTATTTTATTTCAGTGTTTGTCCCCACCTCGGCTAGTCGCGTTTCCATCGCGCTGCACTACCTGATGTCTCTATAGCAATAGGTTTTTGGCACTCTTTTCGTTTCAAGTTTCACGACCTATATGGATCGACCTTGGTAGCGACTGCGATCCTATTGGTAAATGTTGATAACAAGGATTATTGGCGAAAAGTCTTGTTGCTTGCGCGTGAAGTCAGAGGCGTTTGCTAAGCGAGAACAAAACCTTCGCCAAACATAGGTTTTCGTTCAATCTCCGTCGCTCTCACGCTCACACACGTATGCGTGCAGACGGCCGGACGGATGGACGGACACTACACTGAAATTACAATGCCGGATAATGAAACTGCAACAGAGTGTCTGCTTGAGACTGATAACGCTTACGAGTCAGCTAAGCGCATGCAAGCAGACCGTTTGTGTTTGCCTTTGTCCACCGGCAGACGAAATGAGCTAGTGTCGCAACCTGTCGTGCTGCTCGAAAGAGTGAGTGCCCTTGGACGCACGAACAAGAGCAGCTTTCTCCCAAGCAATCGGTTGCACAAGCCAGAGGAGGCAATGATGTCCACGCCGCCGACAACGTTTGCACAACAGTTTTTTTTTTGTTTCTTTATTGCTTTACTGCTGTACGAGCGCTGCAGGATGTAGATCATAACCTCCGAGACTGGTAGGCGCGAAATCCCGCCGGCGCCGCCCGAATTTGGAGGCCATGGTTAGATTGACAGTTTCAGCTGGCTGTTTACTGTTACTATATTGCTGGCTATGTTGGGACATTGTTAAGCTCTTCGCATGTATAATACTATCGCGCTTCTTTTGCTATTTGATTTAATGCCAACTGCTATAGCTTTCTTGCGCATGCGAGTTCAATTCGGTCGTGATACTGGCGGGAAGCTGAAGTTATACATGGTAGTTGTTCCAGAATTTAAATGGTTGATAATAACGCAGAGCGGTGTCTCAGTCTGTCAGTTTGTCGCTAGTGTGTTCGCACTGTAGGCTTAACAATGCAGTAAACCAAGAAATCCTACATTTTTATATCATACACTCGGCGCGAACTTCACCAAAACAGTGCCGCACCAACTTGATGCAATTGGCCAAGGCCGAGGGCCTCGTGTGAGCCATTCAGTAAGAAGAGCAATCTGCGTGTTCCAGTGAAGGGTGGTCGAAAGTGTGTGGGCTTCTAGTCCATCCCTGACGCTTCTATTCAGTCGCTGTTGCGCGAAGGTCGACCAGAGGTGAACAATGGGGGTGCCCCTTCTTTCTCATTATCTTGCCTGGTTGGCTTAAAGGGCCCCTCACCAGGTGCCATTGTAAATTTTAGTTATACACTGGAGGTTCTAAAACGCCGTCTAAAGATCGCTTTACCCGAAAAAATTTTTCACATCGGTTTATTGTTGGAGGAGATAGAAGAAATTGAATGCCCTGTCACCATACCACCGCCAGGAGCCGAACGCAACTGCCAGCAACATTGTTGTTCAAGCTTTATGCTAAAGGCATTGAAAGACGAGTGGGAAGCAGTGAAATCAGATTTTGGTCCATTTTACATCCGTAAGGGACAAGGAGGAGGAGGAGGAGGAAAAAGAAGAAAGGAAAGGCAGGGAGGTTAACCAGACGCACGTCCGGTTTGCTACCCTATACGGGGAAGGGGTTTAAAGGGATGAAAAGAAAGGAGAGAGAGAGGGAAGAAAGTACTCGCAGTATGAACACGTGCGGTTGTCCAACACTTCACAATCGGTCACTGAGGCCAGTCGACTTCATGAACTGTAACAATGCCCGCGTCGCGTTGTAAGCCTGCGAACGCGTGGGGCCACCATCCAAGAATCTTTGTCTCTGAAAACGGTCTCCTGTGTAATCGGTTTAACACACTCCGGAGAATGTCGCGCTCGGTCTCATAAAGATGACAAAGGGGCAAAATGTGCAACAGAAGGTCCCTAGGCTGGTCTATGTGGGCCACATAGTGCTACTAGCGGAAAAGCGGAGAATGCAAGTGATTTACAGAGACTTGCGATTACAAGTGGCAACGCAGCGAACAAATCTAGGCCTTAAGTTTAGCACAAAAATAGGTAATTAAGATCTTTAAGGAAGATACTATTAATGACGTGGTATCAATTCAACAGGAAGTCATACCCATTGTCAAACTAAATAAATACATGGGCGTCTACATAAACGATGGAAATACATACTCAAGCGTCCGCCAAGATAACCAAAAAAATGAAAGGGAAGCGGAATGCAGCAATAATCAAACAGGATAATTTTGGGGCTACAATAAATAGCAGGTGGTGCGAGGAAATATGAGAAGTGTAATGGTGCCAGCACTGACGTTCGCAAATGTCATTCTGGGCTTTAAATCAGAATTGTCGTCGGGGTTGGAAATTAACCTAAGGTCGGTGGGCCCACTGGCTCTGGGGCCCACGGTAAAACCACAAATGAGGCAGTGCAAGGTGACATATGTTTGGCTTCTTTTGAAGTCACAGAAGCGCAGCGCAAAATTAGTTTTGAAGAAAGACTAAAGAACACGGATGAAAGGAAATGGCCAGCTAAAGTGCACAAATATCTGTACCTCAAAAGCGTGGACACGGAATGGAGGAAGAGGTAAAGAAAGTTGCAACCAAGTAGAGAGTAGTTGAAACTGTAAATGGGCAACCTGGAGTCACAAAAAAGAAAGCGAGAGAAACAGAGAAGGCAAATTGGATACAAAGGATGGAAACAAAAAAGTCCATGGAGATTTACAATAGTAGCAAGAAAGAAATCGGGAGGGAAAATCTGTATGGTGACGCAAAGGCCAGTGCTGTGCTCGCCTCCTTGAGGCCCGAACGGGCTGCCCGAAGACAGAAATATACCGGAGCAAATATGCGCCACAGGATCATGAGGCATGTCTTTGCTGCAAAAAAAAAAAGAACGCAATATACTCGGCACATCGTAATGGTGATGCCAAGATATTCATTCAGCGATACCCGTGAGGAGTGTGCACCTTCCGGAAACGTTGCGATTCAAAGAACCTGGAAGGAAGCAGTCGAGGTAAGGAAGAGATGGTGAAAAAAAAAATGCGAGGAAGAGATTGATAGAACAGGAGTCACTGCAACTGTAAGTAACGGCACAATACAGTGATAGCTAGAGCTTTCAAATATGACGTTCAAGATCGAGGTCAGACAGGCAGAATACTAGATTGGGATTGAAGGTAGTAAAACCTGATTAAATCACGCGGGCAGGTGACCATTTGTCTCCGCCCCGTTTCAAAGGGAATGCCAATAGACGTCATCATCATCGTAATAATTATCATCACCATTATAATAATCATCATCAGGAGACCCTCTCTCACTGTCCCGCGTTTTTCCCGTAGAGGAGCCGAGGTATAGTAAATTCTGGGCGATATAGTTCCACTGCGGGCCGCCGGCCGCCATGTCTGCACTAACGCGGCGACAGTGCTGCCACCTCTAGGTCGATCTCGCGGCCAATAGCTCCGTTTCGAAACAGCGCCCATATCGATTGGCTCTTTCATCTCGCGTTGCCGGAGTCATGTACTCCAAATATACAGCGAAGTGGACATCGCCCCCATACGCACGTCTAATCTCAGTGCCGCGTCCCCGTCTGTAAGTGGCGTAACCTTCGGTATTCACGAATGACTCACGTATAGGCGCGCGCAACCACAAGCATTTCGAAATGCTGGCTGTGTACACATGCGCAACAACTTCTATCCGAGACGATGCGTGGAGAGAGGTGTGCACAATAAATGAACAAAGAAAGGAAGACAAAAAAATATATCAAAACTCTTCGCATAAAACCAACTGATACTATGAGCATTTGTGATTTAGCACGTGTGTGCTTTAAGACATAGAACTGGCCGAATTTGGTTTGGGTGTGTAATTGTAAATGGCGTAAAACACACAGGATGAAGACAGCGCGCGTGTATGTGTCGAGTCTTGTTGTTTGCCATCCGGTGTGTTTTGCGCCATTTACACTTATGAACTATATTTGTTTCTGCGGTGCGGTATTGTGGCATCATCTAGCGCGCACTGGGTGAATCGTGGCTGTTGCTTCCGAGATTTTGGTGCCCACCATTTGAGTCTTGACCCACCTTTCTATGTGCCTTTTTCGTTCATGTGTTTAGACAAATGACACGCAGAAGGCTTCAGACAAAAAAAAAAAATCACGAAACATGCACTGCAAGCACTAAGTATAACTTACTCTTGCGAGTAAAATTTAGCGTATAACTACAGATCTCAGACGCACATACATGACATACAAGAAGCTTTGCACAGGATGCATCACGAACTAATGAAAACACTAGCTATAACTTGCTATCGCAAGTAAGAACACAACTACTTTTCATGTGCCTTTACGTATGCGTCAGGGCTGACAAGACTGCACAGGAATGTTGCGAACACGTGTTGATGCCGAAACTTGCCCGCACAAAAAAAAAAAGAAAAAAAAAAAACGAGAGATAAAAACGATCGCGTAGCAGATATCGTCTGATACACTTCGGCAGTAGCAGGTGATACTCGAAGGGTAAGGAGAAGTGGGGGGAATGGAAGGTAAGTATGTTGACCATAGTCCCTACACTTGGAGTCCAATCTGCCGAGACGCCACGCCAGAGAATAGGCCGGTGGGCGAAGACAAACAAGAATGGACCGCGCCAGCCTGTGCGGTGTAAACAAAAAATAACAACAACGAGAGACGTGACATGGCCGTGCAAGACGACGAAAGGCTTGCGCAACAAGAGAGAAAAAAACGCCACTGGCCGCTACTTCCACCCCGACTGAAGTTGCTGTCATGTGAACTGGACGGACCACGGGTCTTGTCTATCCAGAAGGAGGTCGTGTAATTCGATACATCCCCTGTCCGTGAAAGATTGCAAGAACTTCTGCCCACCCCTGTTCTGAGCAGCTTCTTGGTACGTGCTGTTTTCGTTAGCGTTAGATTAGTTTGTTCGTTCATTCTTTTTTTTTTTGCTGCGTTGCGTAATGTGTCCGAGGTAGGGCTGACTTCGTCGCCGCCTGCCGTCCTGCAGTCATCGTTTTCTTTAAACGCGACAGCGTTAAGGGCCCCGTGTCGCAGAAAATCCGGTGTCGGCGTCATTTCCCGGTAGGGGAAATTATATTTAGGTAATTGTATATGCCACGCTTTGCTATTTGACATGCAACGCCTTGCTATTTAACATGCAGCATACGTGGGCTATATTGCCACACCATTCTATCACTAAAGTTGCTCATACCTTGTCTTACATTCCTGACAAAGTTATTCCTCGGAATTTTGAGAATGACAGCCCACAAACAAATGTCACGAAACAAAACGCCGACAACGCATGTCTTTTATGTTAGATCTCCTCAGACTGAAATATTAAAAGTGCGAAACAATAACAGAAACCTGAAAATGATATAATATTTTTCGCGCGGCTGTACACAACCTCCGGGATCGGCCCACGCAAGAAGCCGCGTTTCTACCAGAAAGCTCGCCTTCGTGCATAATGTTCGCCACCAGCGTTTCCCGGTAAACATCATGGTTACATAAGTTGCAGTTGCCGGGAAGCGTGAGAAGCAGTCAGGGATCCTTGAATGCTATCGCTTTCCACTCTTAAAGGCGAAGCTTAAGCGTCCTCCAAGTTTTTCTTCTCCGAAAGAGCTCCACGACCGCCCTTTGCACATTTGTTGAGCCAACAGGGAGTTAAAGATTGTGCAACAAAGAAAGAAGTTGAAAATGACGGGGTGTCGTAATAACCCCTTAACCAGCACATCAACAGCCAGCGTAGACGTCATAAATATGCACGTAAAAATCGAACCCTTGAGCAATAGGGCTTGTGAATTCAAGTATAGCTTTCTTTGGACACGGAATTTGCATTTCACTGGTTCGAACTTCTTGACAGGGGACGCGCTGAGTGAGTGCGGTGCACTCGGAACACGTGGCCTTGCCTTTTCGTCGCCCTTCACCGTTTGACACAAAAAGTAGGGGTGCGCGAATATTTGAAATTTCGAATAAGCATCAAATTGTACTTGATGTCCGATTCGTATTCAATTAGAGAAATCGGCATTCGAAGTTGTCGAATATTCGTTTTGTTCAAGTACGAATGCCTTTGTCCTCCTCCTCAATGCCGCTGCGTACTGCACTGGCTTCGCGCTTCACGCGGAAAAGGCAGCTTGCAGTTTGCGGTGACCAAAGCCAATACCGATACCGATACCTCCCCCTTCCGGTACCTTGGGAACGACGGAAGATGGCGCGCTTCCGCCCAGCTTTCCTCCCTTGTGTGCGCTAGATTGAGCCACCATTGTTGGCTCACCCTCGCACGCTTTCACTCGCACATACACCACACGGCGCGCGGCGACGATGTTATCGCCCTTGGACTTTACACGAACATCACGGCCACGCCGACGACAGAAACGCGTCTGGAGTGTCCATATAATTGCTATCGCAATAAGAAATCCTCCTGGTGCGGTTCGTCACTGCTGACAGAATATCATTGGTTGCGTCTTCGTATATTCTATATTTATACGGCGAAAGCCTTAAGTGGCTCGTTGAAATGGCTCATACCCGAAAAATTGGCTGTGGCTTAACTCAGTTATGTCTGGGTGTGCGTAGCGAGAGGTACGGTTAATCTGATTGTTTAGCTTGGTTCTCTCTTACGGTTACATCTTTATCGTTTAGCTTCGTACGTCTGAGGTTTGGTTGTTGCCTCTCGTTAAGTTATGGTTACATCAAAGACTAGACATTTTTAAAGTGTAACGCATTTATTTTGAAAAGTCTTCATCTTGTTGTTTCTCAATTGCCACAAAGACGGCATAGGTGAGCCTCGGTGAGGCGGGAGGATAAGGGGTTGTCGTCCAGTGACTTGAACACGGTTTCGCGGTGCTATCCTCATCTGAATCCACTCGCCTGGCCGCTTCGTACTTACGACGCTTCTCGAGGCGTGCGGCTCGTTCTTCCCCCGTCTCATCGGCTCGCTGCATCCTCTTGGTTTCGTTCTGACGACGAAGCCTGGCTTCTTTCAGTCCCTCCGACTCACTTTCCATATCTGCCGACGAATTCCACCGAGCCGCCCCTTCTATATATACGATGCCACGCCGGCTCCTCCTCTGTTGTTGCAACGCGGTTTCACCGGCTCCTCCTCTGACGTCATGCCAGATGGCGCGGCTAGCGGCCGCTGCCAGCTGCGGCGGTTGCTAGGCAACGTCTCAGCTCGTGGTGCGGCCACCGGCCACAGCGAAACGGCGAGAATACGGCCAATGTAGCTCTCGCTACAAAAAATATGATGCAAGATTATCGTCATCAGGAATGGCTCATACCCCCGTAAGCAAGCAAATATGCAATGGCTGAATATTAATGGAGAAACGAAAGAAAGAAAGAAGAAAGAACGAAAGAAGGAAGGATAGAAAGAGCGAAGAAAGAAACAAATGCAGAAAGAACAAAAGAAATACGGAAAGAAAAAGAGAACGAAAGAAAGAACCTTTAGGCAGTGCATTAGGTGCTCGCACGTGTCGTTGAGGAGACCGACCTACAGCGCCACACGTTCACTTCACACTGCGGCTCGTTATGTCTTGCAAGAAGTGTGACCCCTCCGATCGTATAACTTAATGCATTACCACGTGTACAGCAGGCTTTCGCCTTCACGTGTTACAGGAGCGTAAGATACTGCCGAAATTTTATTTTTAAGAGCTTCGCTAACGTTAGCTAGGACACCCGGTATACGTGCACACGCACAGGCTGAAACTCTCCAGTGTCCACCGCCGGCGCTCGCTAACCAGCGCGCGCAACAATTACCGTCAGCTAACGAGGCCGCAGGTTATAAATGGCCCCCTCGAGATTGCCGCAGCGGGCGAACACCGCCGAGAGCACAGCCAGGCACGTGGCGTTAAGTACATCGCCCAGGACACACGATGCGGCACCGGGATCCGCGCGGAGAAGCCGAGGAGTCATGATACCCGGGGCGCCGGAGAGCTGCTTAATCACGGCCACGGCCGATGCCCGAACGCTCTACGCGAGAAAAAGGGCCCGTCGAGCGCGCCATCCGTTCTGCCCGAGAAAGACTGACGCCCGAGCCTTCGGTTTGTCACTTAGCGCGTTGAGCCCTGCTGCACGTGCGCTATAGGTAGTTGCCGCACCCGGCGCTGGTTGTTCGAAGAGTACAGTGAAGAAGGGTTAAAGATGCCGAGAGGGTAGCTCATGACGAAAGAAGAGTATTAGAGACTAATGCACGAAGCCACGTTTCTGACAGACAGCCGCGTAAATACAGGGAATAGTTCGCTGCTCTGAGCCCGAAAAATTGACAGCCACTTTATCATACGGCAAAGAGGGTGAAGGCGCAAGCCTGCGTGATCAAGAGACATTCATTAAATACTTGACATTGTCATCCGAATGCGTTGTTACTTCTTATTACTTCTTTTTTCCGACAGAAGGTCGTGGGTTCGAGTGCCTTAATTGAAGCTACCTTAATTAACTGCGCCGTTAACTAACCTGGCCCTAATAAAGACCAAAATCGTGAGCTCGACTCCCGCCAAAGGTCCAGGGTTCGACTGCCTGAATTAAATCTATCTTAATTAACAATGACGACGACGGTGACCCAGCGCACCATCAGAATTGTTGCGTGAGCGTTTGCATATAGGTAAGACACGATGCCGGGCGGTGTAGTAAGTTACTACACCGAGTCGTCATCGGGTACGATTTCGCTTCGACGACACGGTTTTCGCTCAAGGACGTTGAAGGTCGACTGAACGATCAGACATACGAGGGCTTTCGCCTTAATAAACGTCACAAATGAAATTATTGCCTTCACACATAGTGGCAGCTCAAAAGTGAAGAAGGCGCGCAAACAAAGGGAATGAATTCAACGAGACGAGCGGGCCAGCGCTCTTATTTTTCTTTCTTAAGAAAGTAATCGAGCGCTACTTAATATGACAAGGACACACAAAGACGTGACAGGACGGGCGCTCGTATCGTCTGTTTCATGTTCTTAAAGCGAAGCTCTCTGACTACCGTTCCATGGTTTCGCCTGGGTCGGTCGGTCGCTGGTCGGCTTTCCGCCTAGTAGATTGTCATTCATTTATAAAAAAAAATGACAAGTGTGTCCTGCGGCGGGATTCAAACCTCGGCCCCCTATACCTCAACAGCCCGATGCTATAACCATTAGGTCACAACCGCACTTTTTTCTAAATCCTTTTTAAGTGTTCTCTGGAGAATGTCCCAGAAGAACACGGCATCCCTACAGTCTACAGAACAGTGACCAATCGTTTCGGCATGCGGGTATATATGCCCCCACATGCCCAGTGGGCATATATATACTCAGCCACCCAAGTTGGCGTCAAAAAGGTTAGTTGAAGAGCGGTCCAGAGAGACAAAGAAAACTCGTCTTTGAAAATGAAAAGATCGAAGTTGAATCACACGTTGAATCACGTACCAAAGTTACCACGCAACGCGTACACAATGCCGAGTGTGTACAACAATCTCGACGTTGCGTAATCCGGCGAATGTATGCACGCCTGCTTAATTTCAATCCGAATCAATTGCGCGTGCGCAGGGTGTATGCTGTTGCGCCGTTATTGCCTATAGCGCAAATATGAACTTCGAGGTGACGGTGCAAGTATAAAAGTGCAATCCGTACCTTCGATCACGAAGCTGTGCGAATCGCACGGGTCTTCTTATCATCTTCGTCTGCTTGACGACCCTGTCGATTGCAGATGCTTCAATCTGTCTTTTAGCGCGGTGGAATCGCGCACGTTTGCTGTATTAATTTCGCTGTTCGCTGCAGCAGCAACAGCACGAACTATACACCGCACCTACAGTATCAACGGTTCCGGATGATGGAAATAAAAGCATCTTCTTCGAACAGTGTCTAAGCCTAACTCAGATCGCGATGAGAGGGACAAAAATACATCTCGCCCGCCGAGAGCGACGGCGCCTTACTTTTCCCGAGGTCCTAATCTGATTCAATAAAGTGAGGACTGAAATGAAAGTAATCGATAAAAGAACAGACGGACTAGGAGATGAAAAAAAGAGGAAGAGTGGCCAGAGTCATAGAACAAAAGGTGCTTCGGGAATGACTGAAGTTGGTTAAGAGGGTTGAACGAAAACGGGGGAAGGGGATCGAACGACGTGGAAGACAACGGATACGCAACTGTACACCTTGTTCTCAAATTGCGCGCAGTGCGGTTGAAGGTACGTGTCGGCTAAGCCAACCAGAAACGAGAACCAGAAGAAAGGCAGTTCCTATATTTTCCGCCTCTGATAGCCGTCTGCCCAACGCCGACAGAACAGAAATATTCACGGAAGAGTGAGTAGCGTACACTGGGCGAGCCGCCTTCCAGCTCCTATCTCTTGTAGATGCAGCCTGCATTTCGTTACGAATGGGCTCAAGCGCGTTACGGATTAGCTGCCACTCTTCCGTGCACTGCACGGAATGGGTGAGACGGCGCACATGTACCCAGGCCCGGCACGTTTGAAAACATTGGCTCCGGTGGAAAAAAACGAAAAAGGAAAAGCTTTTCTCGAAATTAGGCCGAGTGGTTCATTCAAAATGGTCCTTAGAGATGGGAGAAGATTTACGACACAAAATTCGACTGCGTGTTAGCAGCTCTGGAAGGAAACGGAAGAGGCCGAGGAAGCGGCAGCGACAGCGGCATCAATATAAAAGCTGTCCGTGACTCCTTTACGAAAGTAGCCGAGCGAGGATTGCGCTCGAAAAAACGTAATTAGTTTAACAGTACTCGCGGACGACTTTCAGTGGCAATGAGAAGGGAGCTATACGGAGGCGAAGCGCGAGCGCCTGACAGCGCTCCTGAAAAGAGTCCCCACATTCATTCGTGTTTGCTTAAGCTGGAGAACTGAAAACACACGTTTTACTTAATGTAGCACTCATACTAAAGTAGGACACGGAATGCAACACCTGCAGTGTTAGATTTCAACTTATATTTATTTCCCTTTGCTCTTTCGCGTTTTGGCCGATGCGAAACCGTCGCAAGTAACAAGCTACACTGGTTCAATGTCTGTCAAACTGTGTCGCACTACTTGGCGCAGTAGTATGTGTGTAGAAGTTCCTCCGCCACGAAAAGTAGTACGCGAGTTATGGTGTCGAGAGGTGAGGCTCGTGCCCGCGGTTTGGGAGAGAGCGAGAGAGATTGTGAAGAGGACGAGGCGATCGAAGGTGCCGGAATGCAGTCACTCGTCGAAAATATGAAAAATGGGTGTGAACGAAAGTCGACGCAATACAAGACAAAGTCGACGTACATGGTATAGCCTTTATTTGAAGTGAAATAGAGGGCCGTTTAAAGATGCAATGCTGGATCATTGCATGATGTTTTTGCATTATTTCCTGTATTTTCTGCGTTTCATTGTCCGACCTTACATTTTCTTCCGGACCCTTTATTTCTTTTATTAATGTCGAGTTTTTTTTTCATTCGCCTTTTTTTAGGCGCATCTACGTCGACATTGTCTTTTTTTTTCGCGCCGACTTTGGCTGATGCAAATTTTTTTGTGTTAATTTTTTTTTTGCCCAAGAGACTACCAGGTGGACCAATCCCTGATATAGTGCAGTCTGGTGTAATGTGGTCAAGTTGAGACTATATTGGCACTAATTACGCCTGTATCTTTATTTTACCTACTCTGCGACTAAATATCACTTCTTCTCTCATTGAAACTTACATTTTGATACCTTTTGCGACACGCTACGACATCCTGAAGTAACAAAATTGCCTCTTTTGATAAAAGGTTACATACACACATAGCCAGATCCCAGATACGCCAAACCCGTATGAAGTCAGTAAAGAAGACCTTGTCTTAAGTTTAGCGCACACTGTAAGTGAAAACATTTCAAAGGTTGCGTTTTGACAAGATGAAGCAAATTTTTCCATTCGATTCAATCTTTCCCCGTGAGCCTCCTCTTCGATACACAAACACACACAGACACAAAATATAATAAAGTATGGGGTTTTGCGAGCCAAAACCCCGATCGGATTATGAGGCACACCTTAGTAGCGGACTTCCGATTAATTTTGTTCACCTGTTTTTTTTTTTTAACGTGCACCTAAATCTAAGTACACGAGCATTTTTCACTTTCACCCCCATCTAAATGCGACCGCCGCGGCCTGAATCGAATCCACCACCTCGAGCTCACCAGCGCGACGCCATAGCCACTAAACTAATGCGGCGGGTCTTTGAACGCTGTCACAGTGATGTTTCTTCAGCTGTGAAAAAAAAAATACTGCTTGTCTTGAGGCGATTTCGCTGACAAATGCTTAGTATACATTATGTTAATATGCATTCCTTTGATACTTACCGCGAAATTGCGGTCGTTTTATGAGAAACGCACGTGTTCTCTAGTGCCACCCGACTCTTGGCCAATCCCCAAAACCGTAGGTATCACCGCCCCCTTCCGCCATCAGTAAAGGAAAAACTAAACCTAAGCGCTCGTGACCGATGGCGGCTCGCGACGACGACTGTGTACCGACTCAAGAGCGCGAACACGGTCTCGAGGACCCATGCCAGAGTGTGCGGGACCTCGCTGGAGGCATACTACGAGCATCTTTAGTTAGCAGCGCAACGACCGACGTAGGAAGTGAGATAAGGGACAGGAAAGAGCGCTTCTCTCACTTCCTACGTCGGTGGTCGAGCTACTGACCAAAGATGCAGCGTTACCAAACGTGCCCGTTCGTTCACTCATATACAAGAGTGCAGAACTCGCGCCTATTGAACTGCTAAGCTAAAATACGGAGAAAGAAATGGAACGAGGAAGTTAGTCTCAAGAAACGTCTATTCGTCGCGATCGACTACAGTCGAACAAGAAGTTGTCTGACTCAACGAGAAGTTGGCTGATCGCTGGCTCAAGACGTTGCTGGCCTAACAATCCTGACAAGATGCGTTCCCTTGTCGGAACGTTGAGCCCAAGGCGGAGGCTTTGCTAGTTCGCTCTTTGTTGATCGCTCCAAGTAGCCTTCTGTCTCGCTTGGATCCGCATGCGTACGTTGTAGTAGGAAATTCGCTAAGTCATTACTGCAATGTTTTTGCACGAGGAGGGCCTTCACGCTTTTATTTAAACAAACGTCTAGGCTACAGGGCAAGTTGCACGGAAATAAATTGTTAGTTTCGCCCGAAAGCTAAGCACCGAAAGGGACAGCTAGGTTTAGCGTAGCACTGTAGGCGTCTCAAAATGGTGGCGTTGTGAGGAGCGTCGCCAGATGGCATTGCAGACGTCGCACCTTTCTAGAAAAAAAATATAGATGTATACAAAAGTGGTAGATGAAAAATATGCATATCATACCTGATTAAATCAAGCAGGCTAGGCGACTATTTGTCACCGGCCCGTTTAATGGAATGCCATTAAATCGTCATCATCATCCGCTCGATGGTGCACGAGAGGGGGGGGGGAGAGAGGGATATATATATATATATATATATATATATATATATATATATATACTTTATTTCAACGACTTCTATAGTCGGTGACAACTTAAAAATATGTACGCTGTCCAACTCGTTTGACGACTTCATTGTTTTTGGAATCAAACGCACGTCGAGTATCCGGAGGCCTTCTAATCCACCAGGCGCGGACCGCCTGGTATTCGTCTTCCATAGCAGGATAGCACGACAACGCCGACGCCGACGGCGCACACCCGCCTCGAGCGTTCGTAGAGTTGCTATCGCAAAAAAAAAGGTCTCTACAGTAGTTGGTCGCCTATATTTTACGTAGTAGAGGCAAAACATCCGAGTTCTATTGAATACACGTTACCATATCTCATTAAAGGGAGCATACCTCGTTTAGAGGAACTAATTAAAAATTAAATATATGTCTTAGTATATAAACAAGTTCCCTCTGACCTGGACTCCTTTAACAACCTAGTTGTGAAGCATAGTGCCTATCCCTTAAGCCATTTGCAATTTACTGCTGCTAGAATTATAACATGCTATGATGCTCAACCGCTTTTATGTGTCAAAGCAGCATTTAACTGTGTTTCGTTGGCGTATAATTTATCACTAGATACAAAATCAAGTGCACGTTTCAAACAATATTGTTATAATTACTAGCATGCCTGTAAGCAATCAAGTGAAATTATTTCTCAGAGTATTGCTCCGTGGGTGTTCGCTATGTGAATATTATTGTTAATAATTAAACCATCATGTCTGTAAATGTTGTAATTAGGCCTTGCCATGCCTGTCAATGATGTAAACGGTTCTCGTTTGCGTTGTGCCATGTTGAGGACGTCACATGGGCCCAGGACCCCGTCAGACATTTCCGATTGTCTTAAGTCCTGGAGCTCCTGGACATTCCCATGTCCAAACAAACCTGAACTGAAAGAAGAAAAAATTTTTTTTCGAAGATCCTCAGTTCAAACTCCCGAGTCCGAGCAAATACATTTTCCACGTTTGGAGTGACGCCTGAATTAGCAAAACACGAAATACTGCTGAGAGGCAGTGGCCCTACTCTAGGTGCAACCACATTAGGAAGGCTCACTGATCTTCCCACTTCACTGAGGGCACAGAGCTTTTGGCAAAACGTTATGCTTTGAGTACTGGCTCACTTCAATTCTGCAATTCCAACATCTCACGGAAAATGACCCATAAAAGTGTAATTCGAGGAAGCTTGTCAATTAATAATCGCATTGGCGATTGCCGTTGATGTCAGCCGAAACTATGTAGCTAGGCCAGCAAAAGCGATTTCGTCTCGAGTCCACTATGTTTAACGAAAAGACAGATTGTCGCAGAAAGAAGCGTTGTATAGCAAAGGCGTCGTGGACTGATTGACGCCGAAAAGAAAGGCTGTATACGACAGAAAAATAAATAAATAAATAAATAAATAAATAAATAAATAAATAAATAAATAAATAAATAAATAAATAAATAAATAAATAAATAAATAAATAAATAAATAAATAAATAAATAAATAAATAACACCAAGCTAGGCAGCAATCCTGCGAGACGAATAAGCCAGTCACCTTAAACTGCGTTCTCGAAGCGCTTGCTCCAACATACTCGGGATTCCTTCCCATGGTGTAACCGAAGATATCATTGTGCCAACGATTTATTTTATCTTGCTCGCTTCTTCGCAGATTGGAAAGGTCATCAGCGAACACAGGAGACAGACGGGGAGGGGGGGGATTTGTGTGTGAAGGCAAACATGGATAGCGGCAAAATGTAAATCGATTTCTGCCATTGTCCGAAGTCATTCCGAAACGATCAGCGATCGGCACATCCGACCTGAGAAGTTTCATTTCCGCCTAGATATGAATAATTCGTTCGATAAAGCGTTTTGAAGTAGTAGAAAGGTGAAAATATTCCTGGCGCCGCTGCTTTTCAACACCCTTCTTGCATTTCTAGTGCCGAGAACAAACACATATTCTGCAACTGATGTCATTTTAGTGACACCTATCGGTTGCTCAGCAACGCGCCAAGTGGAAGGAAAAGAACAAAAAAGAAGCCTCGGTCAAGCTTAGGTTGTATGGAGGAAGAGCAATCTGGGGGTATGGAAAAAAAAAGAAATAAAAGGAGCCGCTATTTTCAATTTGTTCAACACATAAGACTGGCGACGGGTTGTGTTAAGCGGGAACATTATCACAGGAGCTCCTATCTGAATAGGAGCTCCTGGCAACGGAGAAATCGGTTTGCTTGGCCGCCACAGCACAGAACCCGATGGGCGTTGCTGCTTTCAAAAGATAACCTTCAAGCCTACCGACTGTAGGGTGTAACATTTATTTAGTTCAGTAACTTTTTAAAAAATGTCACAGTTTCGCCCTAAGGGCGAAGCAATGAATGCGATAGCAACACAGCAATGTCATACGAAGTAAGGTGACCGGCTTTGGTAGCAATATGAATTGTAGTAAGCATGAGCTGATTAATTAAGCAGGTGTGCTGCGGCGTAAGTAGACCGACATGAAGAGAGACTCGATGACCACGAGAAGGCGCGTGTGAAACGGTGGTGTTGATGAGAAGCGCTTCCCGTGGGCAGCGCGTGCGAAGGGACACACCTGTAGCGCTGCACTGCCGACCCGGGCAGCATTGCATGTGCAGCGTGCGTTGGAAAATGTGGCCCGACTATTACTAACTTATTGAACAAGCGTGGTGTGAGCGCGCACAAACAAACATGAATAGATCACACTGAATGACTGCAGACAACGACTGTCAAAACGCTGGCAGCAAGCGCATACGCCGCAGCAGCGGGCGAAGGTACGTGCGGTCTATCGCTTCAACGGAAACTGAGCGGCGAATGCACGGCGCATAAAGGTCAGAGCCGTGTGGAGATAAGCGACGGTGCGAGCGAGCGACGCGCGCGGTTGTTGGCAGAGTAGAAGTGCGCCCCCCCCCCCCCCCCCCCCCCCCGCTCCCTCCGGCGCTGGCTTCCCGCTTCCTTGCTTGCGCGTGGGAGATTGAGTGCGTTCGCTCTCCGTGATAGCGCGCGTCCCCGTACGCTTCCGCTCGGGCATACGGCGCGCGGCGAAGATTTTATCTATAGGGAACCTCACGGCGACGGCGACGGCAGAAATCAGGTTGAAGTGTCCATATAATTGCTATCGCAATAAAATAAAAATGTTGAAGATTGCAATATTTTAAAGAAAGCTGAAACATTAACTTTACAACTTTGTAAGTCAGCCACGACAAACGATATCGACAATTCTGAAAACTGCACCCATTGAGACGTGCGTGCGTGCATGCGTGCATGTATGCATGTGTGCATGTATGTATGTATGTATGTATGTATGTATGTATGTATGTATGTATGTATGTATGTATGTATGTATGTATGTATGTATGTATGTATGTATGTATGTATGTATGTATGTATGTATGTATGTATGTATGTATGTATGTATGTATGTATGTATGTATGTATGTATGTATGTATGTATGTATGTATGTATGTATGTATGTATGTATGTATGTATGTATGTATGTATGTATGTATGTATGTATGTATGTATGTATGTATGTATGTATGTATGTATGTATGTATGCATGTATGTATGTATGTATGTATGTATGTATGTATGTATGTATGTATGTACGTACGTACGTACGTACGTACGCACGCACGCACGCACGCACGCACGCACGCAAGTTGGAATACGCTAGCGCAAGAGAGGGGTAATTGAAGATCGCAAGGAGAGGCCTTCGTCCTGCAATGAACATAAAATATAGGCTAATGATGATGATGATGATGATGTATGTACGAATGTCCGCGCCTAACCGTTTTCAGGCCAACTTCGGTCATTGAGTAGTTCATGGTATAACGGGTAGATCATCGGGCTGCAACTGCTGAGAGAACTGGGAGCGAAACCAATCGTTTTGCCATTTTGGGTCTTTGGATATGTAACACTGGCCATGCGCCGCTCTTAAGTGAACCTCTTTGATGCCAACTTGGTTTACTGCTGCTTGCGTCCACAAGCAACAGCGGGAGCTCACAGGGGTAGAAGACCACGTCCGGCTGCATACAC
The DNA here is from genome assembly GCF_013339745.2 of Dermacentor silvarum. Classification (NCBI taxonomy): domain Eukaryota; kingdom Metazoa; phylum Arthropoda; class Arachnida; order Ixodida; family Ixodidae; genus Dermacentor; species Dermacentor silvarum. The sequence continues at coordinate 12,395,243 of NC_051160.1, forward strand.
GCCTCATACTCAACGCATTTCGACGGTGTCAATACAATGTGTCGGCATATTGTCTCAACGTCGACATTCAACGTTAGATGGGTTCTGCCGGATTTTTTTTTTGTTAGACTTGAAGGTAAGGCTGCCAGTCATATGGGACAAACCAGCACCCAGAAGGGTGTAAAAGCTTTTCTAGCGTGCATGACTCACCTAAAGGAGTGACTGGGAGGGTATGGTGGGCCGGGCGCGGCCTCGTTAGATGGTCTTTTCAGCGGGAGGTGACCCGGGTCCTGCTCGGTGACGTGGATTTGCAGGCCGGGTAGTGGGGGGAGGACGGGGGTCAGGTCAAATCTGCATCGCCAGGGACAAGTTCCTGCACGAAGGACAAGAGAGGAGCAGATAGCGAATATCATTAATGGCTCTTAGAATCAACATCACAATGAATACAAAAATAGTACAAGATGTAAAAAAGAAAGAAGGATGAATTGAATCCAAGACTTGCAGACCACCTGTCTTCATTTCTTTCCTGTTTTATACATTCGTGTTCTCATTTGCATATTCGTCTATTTGTTTAGAGGGAACCCAAACTATAACGAAGTAATCGGGAGAAGAAATTGACTTCGTTATAAGCGGTATTTTGTTGAAGACGTACGGGCAGGTAAAGAGTCGTAGTAAAGCGGCATGCAAGTGCACTCTCACTACGTTTGATCTCATACAACGAATATCGACACAAAGCAGGACTCAGTAGCGGCGGCATGATAGTGCAGAAATTCTGCTAACGCATGTCAACAGCTGCTTTGTCTATCGGTTGTCAGTACGTGATACAGTTAGTACAAAAGAACCGCTGCACCTGTGGCGGAGTGACCTCCGCAGTGCTCTTTGCTCCGGCAGGTCGGCACTAAGAAACGTGGATATATGTTGCATCAAGCAGTCCCGTACTCATTTGTCCCATCGTGCTTCATACTAAGCGGAGTCCGGCGCTATCGTACTTCGAAGCATACGGTTTAAAATGCACGTAGTGCGGTCGAGACCATAAAAAACTTCGAAAAAAAAACGATATCTCATATAAAGCGATTTTGTTGTACGGATGGCTTTCTGTATATGTGCGTTCAGCTTTATGGCTTGTATTTGGGCACCATTTCTGCAATCAATCAATCAATCAATCAATCAATCAATCAATCAATCAATCAATCAATCAATCAATCAATCAATCAATCAATCAATCAATCAATCAATCAATCAATCAATCAATCAATCAAAGTTTATTCTTCTTAGTTTATCGCACAAGTGTCTCACTTGTGATTGACACTCATTTTGCATGTTCTGTCGTTTTCTCCAACTGCTTGTTTTGTTTTGTTTAACTTAAGTGCGCAATGTGCCAAGTGCTCTGACGCGCCCATTAGAGGTCTCATTGATTCAAACGCGTCAGTATGTGTTTGTATTTGCTCATTCCCTCATGTAATTTCTGTATATATCCTTTTGACTATCAAATATTGTGGCAAAGCTGGTGGCAGAAGTTGCCGACATTTTACATATCGTCAAATAGATCTAGCAGTCAATTCACTAGTGCGCAAAGAACAAATGCCAGTGAAAAGAATAGACGCAGACAAAACGCTGTTCTTATGTATAACTGTCCTTGGTATTGTTGTGCACTGGCCGACAACAAATGAGGCTCAAACATGCGAAAATTCCATCCTATACTTCCCACTCCACCGCTCAGGTATGGAAACTGGTAACCGAAAGGAGGTCCTGAGGCCACTTTTTATTAAAATATAGACATTTATACCATAAAGCCTTTACACAAAAAAGTAAATTAAGTTTCACTAAACAACAAGCGCAGCAAGTTCGCCCGCACAGCATTAGCGTAGCACATAACATGTTGTGCCTTTTCATTCTTTATTGAAGACAAGGTCTTCTGTGCTGACCTTCACCGGTGTGATATATCTGGGATCTGGGTATCCTTTAATCAATCCCAGAAAAGAAAAGAACACGGCCCTTTCAGGTCTCCAGAACGTGGTAACGAGTCGCAAAATGTAATAAAATGCAGGTCTCAACGAGCAAATAAGTGACATTTAGTTGAATAATACGTAACACCAATGTTACAGGCGTAATTAGCGCCAATATAGAAATAAATTGACCACAGAGCACTATACACCTGTAAAGAGTGCACCGCCGCAGATATAGGCATGTTGAGGGAAAGCAACTGTACGGCACATCTTTGGGAAATATAGCGAGTTCGTTTGGACTAAGCTGCGCTCGCGCGAGGCAATGGTATCTGAAAGGCGGCTTCAGCCAGGTGCGCATAAGAAGGAAGAATTAGTTGCAGAATAGGTACAATTAACGGCACAGATGTAATTAGAGCCACTACAATGGAAAATTAACCCCATTGCACATTAGATTGCATCATCTAAGCGACCGGCCCACTTTGTCCTCTTGGTCAGACAAAGAAAGGATCACCAAGTGTCGATGCTACATATAACAAGGCAGACCTAATTGCACGTGAAATACTTATTGAATAATGAACACGAAAGAGAGAGAAAAGACACAGAATGGAGAGATACAATCAACATTTAATCATCGAATCATTTGAACGACCATGTACGTCGCCTTGTCTTCTGTAGCGTCGACACTTATTTGACACTTTCTTCTTTTTATTTATTCTTCACATTTTGAAGGCGCTAGGTTTTATTTTTGACGTTGTAAGACAGCTGGTCCTTCGGTGGCACAGATGCACACAGTTTAGTACATAACTACAACGGCAACCACGTCTCTGCCGTCGGTCTTCTTACCGCGATTAACAACAAGACCAGAACCACGGCTTCACCGGCCTCAACAGGCATCACGGCAAGACATACAAAGACGGATGCGGAAGAACGCTCTCTCAGGTCTGACTACAGTGAATTAGGGAAGTTTATTTCCGGTACACTGTTTCCAGGCGAGAGAAAAAGAAAAAAAGATTTCTCGCTCCTCCAGAAGCTAGAACAGCCTGGTCCGGGAGGTGCTTCGAAAACGCTCATTTCCTACACGACAGCTAAGAAAACGAGTTACAGTACGTTTGCAGGGTGTGAACGAGGTTTCACGGGAGAGACGGGAGAAGCCGTGATGGGATGCAGGGAAGACGGGCAAAAATTGCGTAGCAATGACCACGCCCTTTCCCGGCCCTCTTTCTTCCCTTCCAGCCCTGAGACCACCCCATCCCTTTTGTTGTTACCGGGCGCACAAGATAAGGCTCCGGCGACCGCTTATTGCTGTTTCGACGCATCGCCGGCGGCCCGCCGCACCGGCGCTTTCATTCGCCTTTCTGCCATTCAAGATCGATCAGCCGGACATCATCGTCTTCAAGATGATTTTCTTACTTCCGCTTCCTTTTTTTTGGTTTTGTTCTTGTGATCACCGTGGTACATCGTTCACTCGCCTTCGTCTTTGCCACTGTATCACTGGCGTTCTAACGCGACAGTGTTAAGGGCTCCGTGTCGCAGAAAATCCGGTGTCAGTGTCGGCGTCGGCGGCGTTGTTCGTCAGAGAAAAATCACGCATCCCGAGCCACGCAGGCCCTCCGCGTGGCGCATAGGCGTTACTGAACTAATGAAATTCTCAAAGTAAATGCGTCAGAAAATTCGTAAAGTGCGACTTACACACAACCTACAGACATGATAGCGTCGATTGTAATTTGAATATACGAGAAAACATAATTTTGTTGCGCCGAAATTCAAACACGAACCACATTTCCAGCTGCCGTTTGAGGTCTCTATTAGTGGGAGCGGTGCGCCCCGCTCGGTTCCTTGCAACACCCTTCAGATGGCGCTCGCCTCCGCGAATCGGCGGCAGTGGCGGATCCCGCCATGCGGGGCAAAGAAAAAAAAAACCAGAAAGCTGGCGTTCGTGCATAGCGTTCGCCGCCAGCGTTTGCTTACAGGTAAGCACTACGGTTACATTGGCTGGGGTTGCCGGGAAACCTGAGAAGTAGTCAGGAATCTTTGAGTGCTATCGCGTTCTACTCTCAAAGGCGAAGCTTAAGCGTCCTTCAAATTGCTCTTTTCCCGCTACGCTTTTTCTTTTTCTCGCACCTCTCTAGCCTCTATAGTGCGAAGAAGTATCCTCGCACGACTTAGAGAGTAAGGACCTGGTCCCGGAAACGGTCGTAGCGTAATCACGTATGTACACTCAGCGGCAAGACAAGCTGTCAAAGTTCATAACGTCACGGCGAGCCATCATGACGTCACGGGAACTATTGCGGCGTTGCTGCCACTCATTTCTCGTGTTTACTTATTTTCTGGGTTTACTAATTTGCACACGCACACGCACACGCACACGCACACGCACACACACACACACACACACACACACACACACACACACACACACACACACACACACACACACACACACACACACACACACACACACACACACACACACACACACACACACACACACACACACACACACACACACACACACACACACACACACACACACACACACACACACACACACACACACACACACACACACACACACACACACACACACACACACACACACACACACACACACACACACACACACACAGTGTTCAACAAATGGAGTTCCAACAAATACTCCAATAAATAGTGTTCAAGATTACCATGAATCTTACAGATCACACATAACGGCTACGCGGCGAGTCCGATTTTGTTATTCTGTTGGGAAGTCACGCAGTATGTCATGTTATGCAATACAGTCATTGGTGAGGGAGTCTCATGCAAACCATTTCGAGATGGAAGCATCTTTATCGCTCATGCAGTCTTAGATCCTTCGCGATAGAAAAGCAGATGAGAGTGCTCCGAGTAATTGACATGGGTAGAGTAAGTGGCTGCCTTTTCTTTTTTGTCGATATTACGTCGACCCAGACATGGAAACGGAGGAGGTATGTTCGATTACACGTTCCCAGAGTTGGCCAAGGTCAGTCTCTCAATGCCAACAGCGTCGCAGTAAAGTGGTCTGCGTTATCGCAGCCTTATGCTTCCTTCACCCGCCGCAGTCATTTGGTCCGGAAGAAGATATATATTTATTTGGTCCGGAATATATATATTTGCAGAGGGAAATGCAGCACGCCTGCGTAATATCAATGATTAATTCAGGACGTTCAGAATGCGTGGATGCCTCATCGCGCCGATTCCTTCCAATGCATATGTCAATGTGAATGGACCGTAAGGTCCGTGGCGAAAACTTCCTTGCTGGCTTCTTTGCCTCGCCAGAGCTCGCTTCGTTTAACTGCACTGACATTATGCCATCGGGATTCTACCCACATTTCGAATTGTAGTCCCCCCTCCCCTTTAGGGGCTTAACTTTCAATTGCAAATGGTCCACCGTCTGTTTCCTCTTTTAGTTTGTTTGGTCAAATCTTGTGTATGTCCTTCCTACGTCGTCGATGCGCCCAATGCCGCATACTGATCAGCTTCGCCTTAATGGCGAACCAACCTTAAATAGAAATTTCGATGGTGAGTTCCAAGCTCTGTGCAGAATTTTGAACAGCTTCACTGCAAGAGTGACCATTCGCAACCTTATATTCCAATGGCATTTCATGTAGCGGGTTGCGCAGGACACAAATGAGCGCCAATAGTGTCTAGTGAGATTAAAAAAAAAAAAAGGGGGGGGGGGGGTTCTCACTCTAATTTACACTTTCCCCGATACTGTCGTAGGAGGTAATCGTTCAGACGAATCAGACGCAGAGAAGTGGCCGCTATACCACCTCTCAATTTAATATCGCACTGTTTAAGTATTTTCGCTGCTAGAATATACGCGCTTACCCAACTGACGACACCATTACAACTCTCTAATGTCAGGCTGTTTCAATACTTTTCGTATTGGAAATCTGTAGCTACCCAACCGACAACGTCGCGAAGGCTGTCCTAGATCACACTGCTTAAGGGTTTTCGCTCTTGACTATTAGCCCCTACCGACCCAACGAGTTCACTAAAACTCTGTACTGTCACGCTGTACTTGTATAAGTACTTTCGCTCAAAATTAACCTCAACTACGGAATCGACGCCGCCGCCGAAGCTCTCTATTGTCACGCTTTGGAAATATTTTAGGCATCAAATCTTCATCTATGAAACCGCTAACGTGGCTACGACTCTCTAATAGCACGCTGCTTAAGTAATACACCCTTGAATATCAACCCTTACCGAATAGACATCTTCGCTAAAACCCTGCAGTATTGCACTGTTTAAGTGTTTTCGCTCTTGAACACAAGCTCCTACCAAACCGCCGTTGTCTCTAAAATTATCTACTGACACACCGTGTATTTATTGCTCATTATTATCCTCGTGCAGTCTTATTATGGCCAACGCGTAACGAGAGACAAAATACACAAGAAGACGAGCAGAGGCTTTCAACTACCTTCAGTGATAAGCAAAACGTTTGGTCATCAATAAAGCTAGTCAGAAGCCAGCGCCTGTCCATCGTCTTCTTGTGTGTTTTGTCCCGCGTTACGCACTGGTCGGAATAACGCAGAACCAACTTGCCCAAAGCCACACCTTACTGATTATCCTCACCTTACGAAACCGACGGCGGCGTCGCTAAAGCTCCCTAACAGCAGCAACACTGCGGTCTACCGAAACCGACGGCAGCGTCGCTAAAACTCCCTAACAACAACACGCGGTCTACCGAACCGAAGACGTCGTCATCGGCGTCTCCGTTCCATTACGCGCTGCGCGAGATTGGCGCCAAAAGTGCGTGCTTCGGAGGCGTCGTCGTTACTAAGGCGGCAAAGGAGCTAGCTTCCCAAGGACAAACGAGCGTCGTCATCGTCACATGAATACGCCGCGGGAACGCGACCACACACACGCTCCCCGCCCCCGAACAAAAGCCCAGCTTTTTTCCCTCCAGGAACTGCTTTTATGGCGTTTTGCCCAAGGTTAACTCAAGCGACGCCGAAGGAGGCCCGCCGTGTTCCATTCAAGAAATGCGGTGGCGAAGCTGCATTCTTTGTTGTGTGTGTATATATATTTTTATATCTACTCGAAGTAAAGTAGGCCGCGACTGCGCCCTTAATATGACGGCTCGCTTTAGAGTCCGCGAGGATGCTTCGTGTGCACGACACCGTGCGTTGATCATGGGCGCTCCATAAAACAGATTGAAAAGGGGACTTGATGCGAAGGGTCCCGTCGCATTTTCTACAGCCTATTCTTCAGGCTAAGAGGAATGTGATATGCATAATTTTTTTGCATTTCCTTTAACTGGACGTAACTGCTCCCCTGTTGGTTACTAACTCTCAAATAACTGAAATGTTTCCCTTCATCTATCGTCATCCTTTATTCAAGCAACGATTCAAAGTTGTGGAGAAGCCGATAGATATATTCCGCTTGTCGTCAACATTTGCAGTCAATCAATCAATCAATCAATCAATCGTTAGGCCTACCATAAAAGGATGTACTGCGAGGTTTACTGGAACAAAGTAAAGTCAAACGACGCTATATGCGCGGTTGCGTGGCTAACAGAGCAAACTTGCACTAAAGAGAAATCTTAGCTAAATCACGCTTCGAATACCAGAATAATCAGCCTTGCCGTAACCAGAGGCATGGAAGCACAGATAGACCGTAAATATGAAAGAAAGGTGGCGAAGCCACCTTAAAGTTCGCACACTGCGTTCTCATGACGTAACAGGCTTTGACAGAGTCCACCAGTTAATTGTCTACTTAATTGTTTATCTATAAAGAAGGAATACGTTGTGTTCTAAAGAAACCAATCACTCAACGTATCAAGCCTTGCAAACTCCTTTCGGCGAAGAAACAGGCGAACATATTTTAAGGTTAGTGACGTCACATGGCGCAATGGTGGAAGCTAAATTCTAAAAGGGAAACTATGGACATTATTTATTTGCTAGTAAAACTCCCTTCCTTCCTTTATTTCTTTCTTTTTTACCAGATAAATGAAGCTAGAGTCCTCAAAGCTGGCTTACCAGGTTCACAGTTCATTTATAGTTCTCTGTGGCATACACGCACGAAAGACACGAATCTGGACCCACAAATCCAGCAAGACGAAGAAAAAAGAAATAAAACAGGGGAAGATAGGGGACAAGATTTCTGGAGTGTGTCTTATCGAACCACTCTCTGTCAGGTCCGTGACAAGCTCGCTATTAAAGCCGTGTTGGGCGTGGCATGTGACATCAGCTGCCAGCTATATTTGTCGCATATCACTCACTCGCTGACAGACGACTCACTTTCACAGAAGGAAAATGACGGCCTGTCCATAGCTATCCGTATCCATACCGATCGATCGGCTCGGCGAGAGAAGGTGCAGATATTCGGATCTATTAGAGCTTCGTGAGTTGGACGGCACCACGGCCAACGCGTCCGGGCCCTACAGAGCAGGGCGGACGGTATGAAGTACACGTCTGTGTTTGCAGGTTTAAATAATCGCACACTTTGAACGACGACCAAGAGGAACAAGTCTTCGTCCGAAGATGTTCTATTCAGGAAATGCTAGTTCCGTAGTACGAGACTATATCACTGAAACAAATTGATTACCTCTCTAAATTGTTTCTCGTTTTAAATTTATATTTCCCGCGCCATAAAATTTTTGTGACAACGACCAAATCGCTAATTCACCTCTTCTTTCTTTGTTTGTAACCGATAGAAGAAGGGTGGTTACAAGTGTACGCACAAGAGAGATACGAAAATTGTCTAGCTACATTTATGAATTCTGCATAGCGCTTGTGGCACAAAAGTAAATTCCAATTCTAGAGGCATTGCGGCACCCACCGAAGGGCAATATCGAATAAAATCAAATAAAGAATATAAATTGAATATAATATTTTATGCCATTAGGTGTGCTTTAGATGTATCTACGAGCCGACATTATGAGGTGGAGCTCTGTGTACGAACTTATTATTTAATTTTTGATTACGCAAAACAGAGGTGCGTTTACTGCTTCTACTTTGTCGGTCAGCCGTACAGGGAATAAACCCATTCGCAGGGACTTGCATTCAACGCACTTAATAGCCTTCGTACATGTATTCACAAATATATCCGCCGAGATGCCGACCGATCCGACAGCAGACAGTGACCAGCAGCAGCCATGCCGAACCTATAGTGCTATTTGCTACGTCTTGAGTTGCTTCACCTCAATAAGGCTATGTCTGCAGAGAAGATACCTTTGCAGGAACATCTAAGCCGCAAAGGCTAACACCGATTTTTAATGAGGGCGCTTAATTACACACTTAGCTGTTACGCAAATAAAGCAGGTAAAACGAGAGGAGGAACACTAAGGAACAAACAGACTTATCAAGAAAACGTAGACGACGGAAAAAACTAATAATTCTATATCTAATAATTTCAAATAATTTCTTATTACAGTGCGGAACTAACATTTCTTTCTATACTAATGTTAGTATAGAAACAAATGTTATTAGCCTTACTCATTCGAAATACAAACAGCACGTGTTAGTGGTCTAAATATGCTTTAGTTTCGAAGTCATTTTAGGCGACCTTCTTGTTTGCTGTACAAGGGTGCTCTCCTAACGATCACTCATATGTCGGGGCTGTTTTCTGACGCGACGACATCGTTAGCTTACACGTTTTTTTATGCTACGCGCTTCGATCCACGCATAATGTAATTCCTCTCAAAATAAAGAAAAAGAGGTTTGACACAAACGCCTGTCCCAGAGAGAGATGTCCTAAGCTAAATCGCCATCAAACATCGTTTTAGAGCCTGCAGTATCTTAAAGTTCCGAGGCGTATCAGTATATTTCACTAAGTGTTAAACTGGAGCTACGTTTTTAGTAACACAAGACCCATCTCATTCGCGTGAGTCCCAAGCTAACCTTGTATATATCTTTCCCGATAGGTAACCATTGCAAGACAGGCACTCTCGTTGCAGGAAAAAAAAAAAAAAAGAACAGTAGGCATTATGGCGCTCCCTAATGACCGCGCGCGAACGTCGTTAGGCCTGCGATTTTGCCCGGTGCAAACGAATGACCCATCGGCGGCGGCGGCGGCTATCTGCCGGTCGAACGGTTCTGCCTATAACTCCATCTCACTCTATTGTACAGTGTAGCGAAAGCTGTGGGTCGAGTCGGCCAACCAGGAAAGAGAACCAGAAAAAGAATCCTTCCAATTTTCCGCCTCTGATCTACCTCCACGCGACACCGACTGTTTCACGGTAGGGTTACTAGAGTTTATTCGAAGTAATCAACACAGTACAGTATGCACGATTTGAAGTTTTACGGAAGGAGGTCCCGAGGAATGGCCCGTCAGTGGGACCTCTTAAGAGAAAATGCTCACAGCGCATAATTAGCGGACAAGTGGAATGCATATGAAACATTATAAAATAGTGAGAATGCCACATTACAGTCGTGATAGTGTACATAAACAACACAATTCAAATTCATAATCGTAATCACAAGAAATTACTCGGCGAATGGAAGAAAGAGGCATCCACATACAAAGGCATATGGGAACAGCATGAACGCAGACTGCCAATTGAAGCTACTGAATTGAGTATAACGGCCTTATATACTTGTGTTCCATTCGTACAGAGCGCATGCGCTGAAAGCAAATTGACAACCATACAGAACTGAAATACACACTGTGGTCTACTGTTAGAACAAGCGTGTGACGCGCGTCAATTCTAACCCCTGACAAGAGTGGAAGCGCTCATCTTCGCAGAAGACAGCTTGTGCACAATTGGTGCCGCTGGTGCCTGTCAACAACATTGTGTAGTGAGTACACTGACATAGCGTCAGCCCCTACTTGCAGCTGTAGTGGAGTGCCAGCAAAGTTAAAACCGCACACTCGCATGTTCCTTATACCCGTAAACAAGTGCATATGCAATCGTGTAGTAATTTGCTATAATAATCGCGAACCAACAACAACCCCCCCCCCCCCCCCCCCTCCCCTTCTAACCACGCAAGACGTCCTACGGAAGGATGACTATAGCGTACGATGGACGAGGGCTCCTCCTCAACTTCGACAGAACAAGCGGCCGTAGGCTCACATAAGCCCTGGGAGGTCTTTGCCGCAGCCGCACGCTTGCATTGAGGCAGAGTATGTGCGCAAAGGGCGAAGGACGCCTGGGAACGGAGCAGATGCCGGGCGCCTCGACCGGGGGAGTGGCACCAGAGGCGAGGTGTTGGCATCCTGGCCGTCTGTCGAGAATAGTAAATGAATCGATACGACGTCATTCCCGGCGTGCGAGGTGCGGTTACAATGGTTAGGGAACGGGACACTTGATAAAGCGGCCCCGCCAGAAAAATAGGCGGCAGAATGTCGCCCCGGGACACAGATTAAGTCCGAGCGGGACGCGTTATTCGATCCCCGTGTGACGTTTGACAGATGATGCGGGTACAGGGTCATGTGCGCGAAGGTAATTCTTGGTCTTTTTTTTTTTTTTGGCTGTCCGTGATGTCAATGCTACCTGGTTTTACCGCCAAATCCCGAAGGCGTTATGTGTTTCTTCTGGTTGGAATAATCATTCGTGCAAGTATTCCGCATTCTTGTGAAGATATACACTTATTAAAATATTCTGCATGCGTTCCAGTAAAGCTAAATCTTTTCGGCACTAATGAGAAAAAACGGGCACAAATTTAATACGGGATTTTTACCGATTGCACAAGAATGGTACGAAAACTTGAAATGGTAAAGGCAATCAATAAAACCAATTCAATCAATTTGAACGTTAAAAAACGGACGAAGGACATGTGGAATTATATTGTAGTTGCGTGGGAAAATGTTCCACCATAAAAACGTTTCGTCCTCAGTGGTCTTGAAGCCGCCTTGTAATGCAGTAACTGACATTATCTTGACAGTAATCTAGCAGTCATCTGTAATTTTCCAGCTAAGACGGGGGATAGACATCTTCCACAAAGTAAGAATGTTTTGTAGTAAACAGACGCTGTTATGTCCTCGTCTTTAGCAAGGTGTGAAGCGAGTAGCCTGTAGGGAAGCGAAAGGCAAGATAGCGACAGTCCGGCAGCCGCAGTCTATTGGATCGTTGACAGATGCATGCGTGAAGCCTCAAACTAAGTTTTTTTTTTTTTTTTTTTTGGGGGGGGGGGGGGTGCTGATCTTCCAGTGGCGCAAGCAAAACGTTCGTCAAACTTTTGACGCTCTCGCGACTGAAGCGTCTGCGAACACAATTGCGCCGCCAGCGTGTGTAACTCTTACAAAATGTTTGCTCTCTACTCTACTCTATACAGAATGCACAATCGCGCATCTGCATAACTTGGAGACCAAATACGCATAAGCAGTTGTAGTCCATAGCCCGTAGAATGCTCGTAGGCCGTCGGTCATGTATCAGCACGTAAAATGCTCTGATTCAAGTCGTATGCAGTCTATGAAATTACGACTTCACAAATACAACCTTACAATCAGCTGTTGCTTGTAAGATATGTGTGTATGGCATTGATCAAAAGTGAGAGCGAAAGAAGTGATAAGGGGGGAATACTGGGAGATTAACCAGGTTGAGCTCCGTTTACTGCCCTGCACTGGTAGAAGGGGGAAAGGAGATGGAAGGTGAGAAAGTGATAAACACGTTATTGATAGAGTGAAAGAAAAGTATACAGGAAAGGTGCGTATATAGAATCTTTATACAAGCTGTACAGGCAATCGCAATTTATGTCCCTGTATATGCGTAAAGTAAGAAGCAAGCACAAAAAGTCTGAAACTGCCAGCCCCACATCAGCTTGAGTGTTCACCGGGCCAGGCCACGTGCATCGATTTTGCCATTAAAAGAGGGAGCTGGCGCTGTGAGTGGCGTGGAGCGAGGAATAAACGTACGTCAGAATGAAAGAAGTCGCAGACCTTAACGAAGAGAGATGCAAAGAATTAAGGACGCAAGGAGAGACTGAAGCAGAAATAAAAAAAAAAAGGGGGGGGGGGGGGAGGAGAAAAACGAGAGCTTAAAGAAGCAAAGCAAAAAAGCGAAATAGAAAAGAATGACGAATAAAGTAAATTAGTGCGCAGTGAATGAATGAAATGAAGGAAATACTTGAATCACCGAAGTCAAGGAAATATCAGAGATATAGTTTCGCTTTCGCGAGATTTCGCGAGACGCGGCACGGGACACGTCCGCGTGTACGGTCGACAGCCTAAGAGAGTACCAACGATTACGCTGGAAATGTGTACAGAGATGCATGTGTAAATGCCGGACGGAGTTGACCCCATAAGTTGAGATTCGACCACCGAAGACAGTGCTTGCCACCATCGTTGTGATCTGAGCGTTGCCTCTATAGAGCGGCACAAGGTCGCCCAATAAAACGTTAAATCCTAACTTAATTTTTTTAGCGCCAGCGGACCAGGACAGAAGGAAGACGTTGACAACACAACACCTCGTCCGCTGGCGCTAAAAAAATAATATATATATATATATATATATATATATATATATATAAAAACGTACAAGTCGGACCGCCAACGTGCCCGACCTACAGCAGTGCTACAGTTTAAATCATAAACTCTCACTTTGGCCAGTGTTTTATCTTCAACCGTCACTATGACGTGACCGTAATTTCGAGGCCCCGAAGCTTTAAAAAAATAAATCACGGGGTTTAACGTAGTGGGGGGGGGGGTCTACGGAATAATTTATATCACCTGGGGTTCTTTAACGTGCGTATCTCCCTAAATCTAAGTCAACGAGGGTTTTTTTTTTTACATTTCGCCCCTATTGAAATGCAGCAGCCGCGGCTGGGGTGGAATCCACGACCTCGAGCCCTTAAGCAGCACAGAGCCATAGCCACTGGATTACCAGCGCGTCTTGACGGTTTGCCGCACTCGTCGCAGTGGCTTAGTGACAATGGCGTTGCGCTGCTGAGCTCGAGGTCGCGAGTTCGCATCCAGCCGGGGCTGCTGCGTCTCAAGGGGGTCGAAATGCACGAAACGCTCGTATGACGGGTATCACTTTAACACGTTAAAGAACCACAGCTTGTCAAATTTACTCCAGAGTCGACGCCCCCCCCCCCCCCCCCCCCCTTACTGCTGCGTGCCTCATAAGCATACCGTGGATCTGGCACATAAAAACATAAGAATATAATTTAATTTTAAGGTTTTCCCGTTTCTTAAAACGAGTCCAGTGTTTTAATTTTAATTATATCTCGGCGAAATAAAATTTGCTTATATAGCGAGGCATACGTACCCTGCATGTAAACCCTCTGCGCGTGCGTTGCAATAACTTTGAGCAACACGGGAACAAGGTGAAAGTAGGAGCCAACGTTTGGACGAGTGGAGTTGTCTTTTTCAAGAAAATAAAAAAGACAAGAGACAAGTCCACCAGTGGAAACGTTGGCTCCTGCATTCACCTTGCTCTCGTTTTGCTCATCGTCTTGATTTTCCATGTCCCATCTTTCGCCGTGTTTCCCCTGGACTGAAATGACTTTGGTATTCAAAATAACTGTTTTTCCGGCAGCTACGCCGGCCCAGAACTTTTCCGTGGATATTCCCAAACTAGAAACACTGCATGCATGCGCGGACAAGATGGCAATCGATCAAATCGAACGCAGTTTCACCGCAAACGTCTTTTCTCCATCAAAACCAATGTTATCTTCTCTTCGTATCTTCGCACTTTACTGCATTTATATATCGGGCTCGCTTTTTTTTTTCGGCTGTAAGGAAGTGTCTGCCTTTGCATGCTTGTGCGACTGGCTTCCTTTCTGGCTCGTTTAAGCCCCTGCCGGGTCCCTCCGAGTTATTGGATCGACTCGGCACGCGATGGCTCGCCTTGGCCTCTGGCTGGAAAGAGCTGGGTATACATTGAAACGCGGTCCATATGCTCCACGCTAGCAATACTCGCTTTATTCATTTTGTCAATTATTCTTCTTACCATGGGCCGAGAAGCGCGGGTGCTAAAAGCGGGCCCAGTAACGCGTCGGAAAGTGCCATCACAGGAAAAGACGCCATTTTTTAGATTTGTGGTCTAGGTTAAGTAAGAAGAAAGAAAGGAGCGGATGGTGCGGCAGAGAAAATAAGGGACGCCGGGGTTTTGCTGAGGCAGGCTGGGAGCTAAATAGAGAGGGATATAGTGTTCTTGTATACAGGGACACTATAGGGGGATACAGGCGGCTGTTGCGATTCTGACCAGCACCGGAGACAGTCTACGTACACAGCTCACAAGACAGCTTTCAAGCCTATAATCAATGAAACTCGTCTGGAACAATCTGGAGGATGTCACTGCGACGAGACGCCTCCTCGCGCCGACAAGAAAAAGAAAAGTACATGTCGTGGTTTTCGGCAGCGGCGTAATTTACACCAGCAACGAAGTAGAATACACTTGGTTACTGCAATATTAGCGCTGTGTTTGTCTGGTTGAGCTCGGCGCCACCAGGTGGCTGCACCGTGCAGGCTGTTCAGGTATATATATATATATATATATATATATATAAAGAATGCAAGAAGTGAGCCTGCTGCATGCAACGACATACTCACACTGAGAAAAAATACCCATGTGTCTATCTTCCCACTTGTTTTACTAAAATATATTGCATACTTCATTAAAGCTGGCAGCACAATTCCAATCAGCAGTGTTTCATAATGCACGTGACATATTTTAAATTTCACTGCTTTCATCGCTGCTTTTGCTGTTGATGCGCAATCTTGGCGTACACGATTACGCACACAGCGCGTTAAGGTGATATTAGGCAAAATCACAGACTACCAACCACTGCCATAGTAGCTGATCAATTACCGCAGCGCCAGATTTTGTATTGTAATTTTAGTACGGAATGGCCTGGCTGAAGATTCCAGTAGTTGTTACGTGAGCGTTATACCCTTGTACACCCAGCATGCACACGAACCAAATGCACGTACCGATCATGTACACGAACCAGGCCGAACGCGAACACAAGATGTACGTGCACGCAGAGACGGACATGCATGCACGCGCACCAAACCCAGACACGCGCGCGCACTGACAAAAACAGATACGCTCGTGCAAACTGGCGTAGCAACTCGACAAACACACGCGCGCGCGACCAGAAGCAAGCACCGCGGACGCGCGTGCGCAAACACACGCACACGTAGAAAGACAAACACGTGCGGAAAGGCGCGGGAGTAGCACACTTCAGTACATCAAAGGCGTTCGCTTAAAGCACTTCAGCTGTTTGCGTACATGAGATGCGTGGCAGAGTGCCTCGAAGTGAGCGTCTTGAGCGGAGACAGTGCGAAGTGGCTTTTTCTTCGTTTTTTTTTGTCGCATGGGTTGCTGCGCGCGACATAAACGTCGAAATGAAAGACTACAAATGCAGGGTGACCCGCCGTGGTTGCTTAGCGGCTATGGTGTTGGGCTGCTAAGCACGAGGTCGCGGGATCGAATCCCGGCCGCGGCGGCCATATTTCGATGGGGGAGAAATGCGAAAACACCTGGGTACTTAGATTTAGGTGCGCGTTAAAGAACCCCAGGTGGTCCAAATTATTTCGTAGTGCCCCACAACGGCGTGCCTCGTAATCAGAGCGTGGTTTTGGCACGTAAAACCCCATAATTTTTTTTTAAATGCTGGGTGGCACGGTTCTTTTTGCAATGCTAGATTTTTGCTGTACGTAATTAAAAAAAAAAAAGGAAGAGGATCGAGAAAAAGGGAAAAGTAACGGACAGGGTGAGTGCGATGGAGCGGGGAAAGAGGAGGCCCGGAGTGTTGTGACGTGAAGAGACACGTGACAGGCGCAGGAGTAACTGGTAAGGCGACAGTGGGCAAAAAGGAGCAGCGGAGCGTTGTGGAGCACAGAGGCACATGACAGGAGGCGTGGCAGCAGTTGCGCGGTTGTGATCGCGGGCGTGCTGTATTGCACAATGCTAGTTAGGTCGCTGCAAACGAACACAGGCTTAATAAAGTGATATCGATGGATAGTCATCGAATGAAACGACGCCTTAATGCTACTGCATTACAGTCGCTCAGGTGTGGCACGAGAGCCCCCGAGTTTTTTTAATCATTCATTCTCACACGATAAGGATGGAGGTCGGATCTCGTCGGCGTGACATTTTCGTAGGTTCGTAGCGCTAACTCACACAGACGAGCTAACCCATAAGCACATTATACGCGAACTTGTATTATGACCTTATGCGCGTTTACTGGCCTGCGAAATTGTCTCTTACATCTTCTTTCCATGTGATAAAAAAGCCGGGCGCGAGAACAGGTCCCAGCAATGGTCCACAGGAGTGTCACACAGGTCACTGGAGTGGTACAGATAACGACGTTCGGTGTGGGCGGGCCCACTCGAGATAGATAAGCCGATCATGAGTGGCTCCCGCCAAACATGCAGCGGCAACAAAGCAGAGCTTGCACACGCTGCGTTCTATCCCGTGTGGTTGGCTGCGGCTTCGGTTTCGGCTAAGGCGATTCGAAAAGGGTCGAGATAGGGATACGTAAAGGGGAAGCTAAAAACAAGCTCTAAGAATCGAGCTTTAAAATTTGGCGAGCAAAATGGTCACCTATAAGCCACACAAAACACAACGACGAAAAATGGGTGACGACGCCATCTTGAGCTATCCGCAGCAGCCTCCCGTGACGTCACAGACTTTGACAAAGTCTGTTCCGGCCTAGTTTACTGTTTATCGATAATTACACTGCATTACAAAATGAACCAAAGACGCAAACTGCCAAAGTTCTCATAACTTTTCCTGCGCTAAAACGCCTCGAATAGGAGACTTGCTTTTGATAACCATGACGTCGCAATGACGTACCAGCGTAGTAGTCTCATAGCAAAATTCAAAAAAGGGATGCTCGGTCTTAATTCTTTTTTCCGCTAGTAATGAACTCTACCGCCAAGTTGAAAATGACTTTTGAAAAGTACAAAACTGACACTTTACGACTACAGTTAAAACTGATTCAAGGCCGAATAGATTAGGCTTACTATTTTGTTATTTAGGTCAGATTAGACACGTAAGGTTTCTTATCGTTAAGCCCAATTATATTATCGTTAAACCCAATCTTATCGTTAACCCCAATTATAATGCTTCAGCACTGTAGGCAATCTCATGGCTTGCTACGCTGCTGAAGCACTAAGTGTGGCCAAAGATAGCACAGATTCGCAAACTGGCTTTTCTCGATAGTCGCATGCGCTTAATCCGTAACTACTTGAATCTTCACTCGTAACTGAGAGCCTAAACACGTCTTTCGTTTCAGCTGTTCAGAAATAAAGAGGTGCTATAGACTACCCGTACACTTCGGAATTCAAAGGCTCGAGAAGTTTCTGTACACTCAGACAGGGAGCAAACTCAGCCGGCATTGCTATATATATATATATATATATATATATATATATATATATATTTCATGCAGTGCGGAGGAGGAGCATAAGAGCCAGCGATCGTCGTTTCTGGAGTGGATGTTCAGCGCCATCTTTTGATCCTTTCATGCGCTCGTTTCTCGTCGACGGAACACGACTGCCGCCGCCGCCACTTTGGCGGTGAACACCTCAGCAAACTTCGTAATGCATTCAGCCTCCTTGTCGGCCAAAATTTGCATATATGTCTCTCTGTATGCACCGAGTAGGTTTAAAAAAAAGTTGGTACGCACGGGCCAACGTCGGCGCAGCGTCTGCGCAGAGGCTTGAAACGCGAAAACGAGATTCGAATAAAAGGGCGCCGATCCGAGATGGTTTACGTCACGATCGCAGTTTTCAACACCCTCTTCTCACAGGCAAAGAAGAAAAGAAGGAAAAAGGAAAGAAGGCAAGAATTGACGAAGAGGCTGGTGCCTCAAATAGAGAGACGAGCTAAGAACTCGACGGTGCGAACGGACGACGGTGGTAAACCAGTCGAGGTTGGGTCACGTCGTGGTTTGGGCTTAGAGAAGCAGATGTACCTTATTTTCTGGAAGCTAGCCTCCGTATGACTCGAAGCTCTCCCTCGAATTCACGTTGTTGTTGTTGATGATGATTTATTGGCATCCCCTTTGAAACAGGGCGGAGACGAATAGTCACCTAGCCAGCTTGAGTCTCAGGAATGCTATACATGATTTTTATTCTAGCATTTTTGTATACATCTATTTATTATTTTTCGCTTCCTCAGAACTTCTCTGTCTACCTTGTACCTGTACCCATGCCTGTAACGGATCCGGTCGTATCAATATCTTCCCTGCCTCTTTTCCACCAATACTCTAAATGTCTCTTGCTTATCTTGACTACTGACCGGTTAATGCTTCGGTCCACTTTAAACCCAAGCGCTTCTGGAAGGTGTACGTTACCTACGGGACTCAGGGGGTGAATCCCTTCGCATGTCATGACGATGTCCTGAGTGGTCCCACCGAGAAGGGCACAGCGCCGCTCCTCGACTGAAGATGACACCAAGCCTCAATAACGGTTATTCTTAGAACCAGGAGTTTCTTGAGAAACACACCTTCACATCCTGTGCATTCAAGTACAGACACCGACAGCACTCGGTGGCAAAAGGTTTCGCTCAGAAATCGCCCTGGCTTGTCATCAAAGCGAACCACTTCGACCGTGAGGCGGCACTAGCATCTACTTTCTTGTAGTCTACCTGTATAGGCTCCCATGGGGAGCAGAACTGCGCCGCGCGCGTCGCTTACTTTTTTTTAGGGACACTACTTTCACGAGTCGAGGTGGAGTATCGAATAATACGGCGGTCTACTAGACTCCTCTATCCGCCCCATCTTTTTGCTGTCTTGTTCTTGGCCTAGGGCTATCATCACTCTACACAATGAAGTGATGATGCAATAACAAAATAATTACGGCACAACTCATCCCACTGCGACTGTCGACGGTAATTCGAATAGAAATGGAGTATAATGCAGCGGCCAGACCACATTCTCTGAAGTCCCATTTATTTAACACATGTAGGAGTAATGCTGTGAGTTTCGTTGCTTCGGCTATATGCCACATATTCCGATATCGCTTCACTTTGTTATGGCACTCACTTGGCAAGGTCATCTATGAGCACGGCGACATGACGATGAGCGTATGACGCTGACGCAGTGACGATGGAATGTCGAAAAAGGAATAATATCGATCGAACGACAAAGGCTTATAATGACGTCGGCATCCCGACAATGAGATCACGTCTGAAGTAGGCAGAGAATGCTATTCGCATTAAAAAAATATCGCTGTAGACATCCTCTAGACCATGACGTGGTACAGATAGGTGCCTACAGTTGCCCACCGTTGCTTACCGTTGCCTACCATGCACTCGCATTGTTCTGGCAAAAGCTTCGGGATTTTATACGGTCCTGAGCTTGGGAATAGGGAAACTACCCAGCCGATGATTATTGCGGTCACGAATTGAATTGGCTCGGCCAAAATTAGAGAAAGGTGCTTTTTCTCTTCTTTTTTGACCATGCATGGGTCTACACGCTAACGACGTCATAACGTTCTTTGTTTACTAACCTGAAGCTTGTCTATAAGCTAGATGCAATGGAAACGCGCTTCAATACACGTCAATACACGGCAATTGAAACACAGGGTAAGTCCACCTTGCCGCACACACAACACTGTACCAATGTCATACCAACGTTAGACCAGTGTTGGTCCAGCATTGGTCGATATAATGGCAATGTAGAGCAGCTTTAAGCCCCGGCACCGTTCTCGTTCTCGGTGCTGCTAGCGGCAGCATACAGAATCGAGAAGATGCGGTAATTGCGGTCTCAGAGCAAGAAGCTCCCATGCACCGTAGCCACTTCACCGGTGTGCGCACTCGTCTAAATATAGCTGACAGCCGGGCACGGAGCGCGAGTCAGTTGCCACTATAGAGTCTCGGCAAGGATTATTGCCTTTACAGAGCACGCGGCGACATCGCTAAGTCTGATACTTCACCAGGTTTCCTCGGGGCTTCCAGCTCTTCGCGGCATATAGGAGAACGTTTCGAATCGGTTCATCTTAGAAGGCAAGTTAAATATTTAAACTGATATTGATTCCGGCAAGAAGAAGAAGCGCCTTTTGCGTTGTTCTGAATTAACCAAAAGAAGAGGAAGATGAAGAACCCACACTTAAAGGAAAGTTATAGCCTCCTTTTCTTTGACCCACCTTGAATTTGAATTGTTTTATTGTTATGGTTATGGTAGAATTTTCATTATTTACAAAATCATGCAGGTTTTAATCTCTATCTTCCGATTCTAACTTAACCAGCGTAACATTTTGCACTCTACGGGACATTCTATTTCGACCTATCCGATTCTTGGCCAATACCCCAGAGTGGGTATATCTCAAGGATCTACAGTCTAGATCTACCAGCTATACAGCACTTAATGAAAACTGAAGATGTCAGCAGTGCTACAGGCAGGGCTCGATGATTCAGATTTAGTGAATGAGCCGTATGACTGAAACTTGAGCGAAGACCGCCTTTAGCTCGAGGCCAACTTCCATTTACGTACTCAAGTACACGTGGAATGAAGAAACGCTCCTGTTAGACACCGGCTCATCCTATTTGAATGAAATTTGTTGCATATGAGACAGAAAAACTGAATGCTAGCGACCACCAGAAGCAAAATTGTGATCGTAGGCCTCATAGTTTTTACGAAAAGTGTCAGAAGTTTGGGCAAAAAGAAGTGAAACGAGAAAGTTTACAAAGTAAGTCTTCACTAAAAACCAATAGTGCCGTTCTGTCAGCTGCATTTGTTAGAGCATCTTAAGCAGACAAATTTGATGTATGAGTTATAGCATATATATGAAAATTTGACAATTAATATTTACGAGGGTTTTACAAAAGACTTACTCGCAAAAAAATATTCGTGCATTTCATAGCACAGCAGAGTGCATCAGTTTGTTCCACCTTAAATGTCTCAATAAGTGCAGCTTACAGAAATATTACAGTGTTTTTTTTTTATTACCGAAATACAGAGTTGTGTTCTGGATGCTTCAATGTTTTCTTTTTCAGCTTCTAGCGCTTTATTTAGGAAAAATTGGCCGTAAATAACAAATCTATTCCATACCGTCGGTAGATTTGCACTGTTTATCGAAAGTGCAACAAACCTTTCCAAGTTTAGTACAGCGAATACCGAGCAAATGAATTTCACCGTTTCCATGTATTTCGATGAGTTTTCGACGCGAAGCTTCCTTTAACAGCTGAGGAAAATACTTTTTTGTATTTAACAGAGTAGAGTTAACAGAGCGAAGGTGAAAATACAAATGTAAAAATTTCAAGAATGTAGCAGAAAACAATGCAACGCTGCGTGCTGCGTGCAGTGACGTAAACAATAGTTAAAAGAAGAACGAAATGCGTTAACGCTGTAGCGAAAACGAGGGCACATGAACAAAAAGAGATCCGATATTATTTAGATACTTGAGCTTTTGCGGTTGACGGGCATTTTATTAGAAGCTGTGAGTGTGTCTTTTTGCCGTTCACTGGCGCCGGCGACTAGGTGCATGTTTTATTCGAATAATTAAAGAGCGATAAGAAGTCAAGGAAGTTGTTCACAGACAGTGCACAGAGTTTTATCGAAGGGATAAATCCTTAACTCTCGAATGGCGTTTGTAATGGTTATGGTAATGAATCAATGTAATGAATCAATGTAATGAATCAATGTAGACCAGCACGGCTGTACCGGCACGCGCATAGACTCTCTTATCCGCACTGCGGCAGCATTGTGTTTGTTTTCCAAGACATGTACCGATGGCGCGTTTTTTTATTTTTCGTTTTTTTCCATACGATTTTTGCGAATAAAACAGCAGTATTTTGCCCTGTAGTTGGCCATTGGTACATGTTTATTATGCATTCAAATATATAAATAAAGCAGCTAGTGCATCGAGCTCATGCACGCAGCTTTCTAGTGCATTTCGGAGTAAAGTTATTTATAAATCTACGTTTTAAATGCGCAGCAAGATTGGTGTCAGCTAATGAGGCCCTACATATTTGCAGCATATCACCAACTTGTTATTCTCTTCATTAGCCGCTAAATTTAGCACGCTTTTCCAGAAGGCCAAACCGGAAGTATAGACTACCGGAAGCTTTTTAGGAGCTCTGTGTGCGAACGCGAAAATGATAGCTAATGGCTTGACTCATACTGTCATTGTCAAGAAATTTTCGCTGTTTTGATTCCACGCCTCGGCGGCCATGTTACAAGAGGAGAGGAGCGCAACGAATTCATGCGTCAAGGAACTCCACACGGACATAAAAAAGTAATGATACAAAGGCCTTCCTTCGACGTCTCCCATTGCGCCTGTGACTGTTCTAAACGTTAATCTCGATCGATAAATAAGTCAGTAAGTGATTAAAACAATCAATCAATCAGTCAGTCAGTCAGTTGCGCAATAACTGACTCAATAAATAAATAAATAAATAAATAAATAAATAAATAAATAAATAAATAAATAAATAAATAAATAAATAAATAAATAAATAAATAAATAAATAAATCAGTTGTCCAATCAATCAATCAATATGCCAGTTAGTGAGACAATCGATCTCTCTGTGGATTACTCAGTCAACCAATCACACACCAAATCAACCAATTTGTCAATCAATCAAACGAGGCAGGGCGTACAACAAGCACGACCTTCCGAGACAGTCGCAAAGCCCGCGGCGAATCCAGACGAATACAGAAGACGTTAGCAAGGCCTCCGAAACATCGCAAGTCACCACGGACGCCTGCCTCGGTTGAAAAGGCTGCGTTCAGACTACAATGTATAAGTTACGCCTACCCGGGGCCAAAAAAAAAAAAAAAAAAAAACTTTTATCTTGATTTATTGGCGCTTCTTACGATCGACAGGGAAACCCAGAGCGCGCAAGTCGCGGAGACGTGCCTTTCGTTGCGGAAACACACCGCGTCGACCGCGGAGCAAGAACCTTTTTCACGACGTGTGTATAATGGTGGGGCACGCTCACGCAAGAGACCGGAAACGGGACCGGAAGTGCGTATCGATCCTCGGCTGTGCCTCTTTGTTGCGCGGCCCCTACCAAGAGAGACAGAAAGCGAGAATCGATAGAGAGAGAGAGAGAGAGAGTGAGATAAGCTTCACTGTGTGTTGGCAGCGGGCGCAAGATTATACGTGCGGGTAATGAGGACGTAGTGCTGATGAATGGTGGCGTTCCGTGAAAGCAACCATCGCTGCGGCTTTGTCTACGTATACAGACAAGAGCCGCAGCTGCGAAATCGGAGGAATGCGGTAGTCGCTGAGTCACGCAACGGAAGTTCGATGTTTGTGCCCCGCGTATTGTTGCGGTGACAGACTGATGGTGCGCTTGACGAGAGCAGCACTGGCACGCTGACGAGGAAAAACAGAGCTCACCATACCGCTGCTGCGTTCGATACTCGCGGTCGTCGCAGAACTGCCGAACTATACTACCGGAGCACGGAAATTTCGGTCCGTCGGGGTCACCTCGGTGATCTACCAATGAAATAAGCGTGTGACACTGCAGCTTCGAGATATTGGTTCCCAAAGTGCGCGACGAGATACATTGGCGTTCTAGTTATTTCTTGCTCATCGATGCGTAAAACGGCTCTTTGTTTTAAAAAAAGAGGTAAGTCAGTTACAGTTTTCGATTTATTGTGCAAGTAATGTCCACCTTCTTGATCAATTCAGTTCAAGGATTAGAACAGCGTGTTTTTACCGTAAATTTGACGCAGAATATCTCGAAACAGTTGCCATGCTCACAATTCGGTCGAACTCGAAATATGTCTTGCCAATTCACCAGCTACAATTCGTAAATGTGCAATATGTGCTATGAATGCAATTAGTTAGACATGCACTTAGCGAAATTTCGCTATTTATAGTCAGTTACAGGTTTAGATTTATTGTGCAAGTAATGTCCACCTTCTCGATCAATTCAGTTCAAGGATTAGAACTGTGATATCTGCCACAGGCAATGTCGAAAAAAAAAGAACTATCTATATTCTAAAAAGCAATAACACCACCAGGTATACTGAGATCTGCGTTGAACTCTTCCAGAAAGGGACGTTTGGTTTTCATTGCCTGCAATAACGATAAAGACGTATCCAATAAATGAATGAAGATAGCGTTTTAAAACAACTCCTTACCAGTGTAAGTTGACTGTGTTGCCCATTAGTGCCTCTTTAAGCGCATTGCGGTAACTCTCCGTTAGTGTCACACTTCTAACGTGCTATGCTGCAAGGCACAAGCCACATGATTATTTATGTAAACACGCTTTCACTAAACACACGCTGGACTCTAATACATGGGAGAGGTTCCTTACAGTACGTTCCCGATGGGCCCGTTCTGCGCATAGAGAGCTCCACATAGCCATGAACACGGACTTCAGTATAACCTCCAAACAGATATGTTATAATAAAACGAATTGGCAGTGACAAAGTGTCATTATTCATTGGTCTTTGGTCACTATAAAACGAAAACTACCTAGGCGCCTCCCCGCGCTGGCTTCACTGCCCATGGCAGAAACACTCCGTGCCAGACTCTGTGGTGAAACACAGCGAAACAACGTCAACAACAACGACGACAACAACAAAAATGACAGTCACCTAAGTATCCTTACGTGATTTGAATGCGAAAGAATGATGACCTCTCTAAATACATTGCCACGTGTCCTTCACCACTATACCTTAATCCACTTTAATTCGCCTTGCTCTAATTTGTACCAACCTTAATCCACATTAATCCCCTTTATTTCCACCTTAATCCACCTTAATATACTTTAGTTCACCTTCATTCACTTTACCTCACCTTAATTCACTTTGCTCCACCTTAAGTCACCTTCCTCTAACTTGTTCTAACCTCAATTCACTTTACTTCGCTCTAATGCGCTTTAATTCACTTTAATTACCACGAATTATACATAATTACTACTATTTAACGTTGTTATACCATTTACTATCTTTTTCTGTATGATTACTGACGTCATACAAGACGCTGATGACGTAACATTGATTTTTGGTACCATTTGTTGCGGACAACAACGCCAGCTTTTCTGCCTCATGGGACATATAATGCTGTCGCATTAACAACAACGACAACATGTACTGTAGAAGCAAAAAAAAAAAAAGATAAATATAGATAAACACCTAGAGGAACCCCTTCCCCGTTGCTAGGCGACACCTGGGCGGGCGGAGATTACGCGGAGCGGGCACTTCTGGAGCGTACCGTATAAGGAACCTTTCCCGCTTATAAGCGGCAGAGCGAACGTTTTCCCGCGCGCAATCAAAAATTTACGCGCAGCCCAAAAACTTAGCGCCGAGCAATTGGCCGTGCACCAGGCGCCACCGGCACCGCGATGCGTAAAGTGGCCGGGCTGGCGCGATAATGTCAGGTCGGATTTACTTCAACGAGAAAAATTTTTTGAGAGGGTGATTCTCGGTTCGTACCCTGGAAACACTGCAGTCCCTACAGGAGTCGTCGTAAAAATTCTTAGTCCGGTGTATGAGTTTGTATGCGCGACTTGATAGCCAGTATACTGTCTAGTCGTGACAGAAAAAAAAGAAGCGAAAAAAAAATCTAACAGAAGTTGAGCTGCGGATAAGTTAGACTCAATCAATACTAAGTATGCCTTCATTATGTTTCACTGTGATGAGTTTTGCTGAATACAATCCCTTTGCTGAAGACATGACCGACCACGTTTGACAGGATGTGCAGCATGCCGTATTCCGTCAGCAATAGTGAAAGAATAGTGTTTCCTTTCTCGCAAGGGCTTGCAGCAAACAAATAACTTGTGCATAAGCGGTTATTCAATCTTTATTATTATTATTATTATTATTATTATTATTATTATTATTATTATTATTATTATTATATTATTATTATTATTATTATTATTATTATTATTATTATTATTTCCTAAAAGGATGGTTGACTGCAATAAATTAATGCCGAATTACTGCGTTAATATCAGACCTCACTAAAGAATGCAAGCAGCGCGCGATGAAACAAAAAATGTTTGGCGCCATGCATACCTCTAACCTGCTATGCTTCAAGGCACGAGCCACCGGTTTATATATTTATGCGATGACGGCGCACAGGAGTCTAATATACGGACGATGTTCTTTACGACACGAAAAACATGTCAAGAAGCAGGAAGATTACGGCGTTGATCAGGGAGCAAACGTGAGATAGCCAATAATCCAGTTCACCAGGAAGGAATGGAGTTGGACAGGCCACGCAATGCGTAGAACATGTAATGGGCGGTCTGTTAGGGCTACGGAGCGGGTGCCATAAGAAGGGAAGCGCATTCGAAGACGGCCGAGGATTGCGTGGAGCGAATAAATTATGAAATCTCCAGGCCTAAGATGGGGTCACGGGTAAGTGGAAATCGCTGGGAGAGGTCTTCCTCCTGCGGTAGGTATAAATACGCTGATGATGACGATGCTGATGATGCTGATGACGATGATCACTACAAAATGCCCTAGGCATCGTCCTACCACCTTCAACTTTCTTTATATTAGGTGCTGTGGCGTCTTGGAATAAACTTTTGCACAAATTTATCTACGGTTCATCGTAATTATGACTGGCCGACAGATTTTCGAATCCACCTGTTTCCCACCACTAAAGTGAATCACCCGGCATACTTACCTGTGTGGCCGATGTAGAGCGTCCTGCGGTCACAGTTAATTTGGCGACTATAAAGCCTCGGCTCTGCTCTGTCAAGCTGCCGGCCTCCGAGCGTCAGCTCCACACGGGACAGAAAGAAGTGTGCAGCGCGATGCACTCCAGCATTTTTTTTTTCTGATCCCTCTCTCAACGGTAGGCTCTCCTGCTCTTCGCTTCTGCGGGCATATCTTATGTCCGGTTTCGGTGGCTTCCGCAATATACACGCATGTCCCGCAGCGTTAATTCGCCCCCCCCCCCCCCCCCCCCCGCCCCCCTCCGCGGAGCAAATCACCGGCGGTCACGTGTCGTGTAACACATAGCCCCGGTTTCACTTCCACAACGTTGCTCATCCTGTTTTAAAGCGCGTGCTTCGCGCGTATACGTACTACGCGCGCCGTTAAAAGCCTTCCGCGATGTCATCGCCGACGAAGGTCGTCTCGCTTGCGTTAGAGAATACGCTGAAGCGACTGTCAGTTGCGGAAGGCGGCGTAAATTGCGAAAATTAATTAAAAAGCTTTTCGCTCGCCCGCGCAAGCAAAAACGTAATAAGCAATGGAGAGTTGTTGAGGAAATGTGTCCTAGAGTCGGGTTGCCGAGCTGTAATCGCGATAGCTACGCGCGCTCTAATTGGCCGTGGCTGCCCATATCGCAGTGATATATATATATATAGGACATCAAGCGCCGCGGTCTTAATTTCCGCTTGATGGTGGCTGCGTTCATCTACTCTCTCCGAAATACGCGTACCGTGAAAATACGCGTACCGTACCATAGAAATGAGGATAGAGAGAAAGGCTGAAATAGAGACTCCATAGGCAGGATTTACTTAAAGTTTTGAATGAGGTAACACCTATGTAGGTGCCCATACTGACATTCTAGAGGTAACCGTAGCTTCCAAGCGCGATTGGAGGTGAGAGCCAGCGGCTCCAAAAAACTCACGATCGCGTGACTTATTAGTCCACTATGCGCAGGAACAACAACAACAACAACAATAATGCGTGTTTTTATAAGTTGCGTCGACGTACGGAAAGTTTGTGTTTAAGTTTGCTGACAAACTAAAAGCGCTTATTGCCTCAAGTTTAGTGCTAGTAGTTTTCTTTTCGTATTTCCTGGTACCTCGTACGTGGTAGTGTACCTCTTGAAATGCTATCGTTTTGCATTACACTCCGTACTAAAGTGACCTGTATTTTTTCGTTAGCGTTTACATGCAGTCGATAGAACTTCCCATTTCTTGTTTCGTACGAAAAAAAGTGAAAGGCACTAATTGTTTAAGAATTAAGCGGCGGGTTTTCACGAGAAATCTAAGCTATACTGTGAGCGCCTGAATAGTAATTGCGTGTTACTATATTACACAATACAAGCGTTCATGAATACCCCAGAATATTGGAATATTAAACGCCTAACAGTCGAATCCGCCGCGATGCGCTTATCCTTGCAAACGTTATACTCATTTTTTACAGCTATACTAAATGAAAGTTAATTGAAGGCGACAAAAACGCAGTAACAAACATTTAGATTGTCAATTAAGGCATTTGCAAAGGTAGCACCTGAACGCCACAGCAACTTTGACCACCCGGGCTGCCCTAAAACGTCTTGAAAACGTCTTTAAAACGTTTAATATAGAACTCGCGACCATGCGTCTTTCTTGTAAAGGTATACGCTGAATTTCTATAGATTTTCTAAATGACAGATGGATGAACGCTCTTGACAGGGAATATTTAAACTGCAAGAAAGGGCCCTTTTAAGTGTAGAACCTCAACGCCACAGCCATAGTTACCGACCGTGGCTGCTCGAGAATGTCTTGAAAACATCTTGAAAACGTCTCTATAGAGCCGCGAATGAAAACATCTCGTCATGCAGGAAAAAAAAAAAAGCCTTCGCAGAAAGAACGAGAAAGGTAAAAAGTAGTTACGAAGTACATATTTTGTTGTCGCTGTTGTTGGTGGGTGGTACAAGGCTTTATCCGCCGGAGAGCCTCACCGAGCAAACAAGGCCGCTTCGCAGGAAAGTGCGAACTGCTGTCGGCCGTAAGACGCATACAGAGCGGCTACGCAAGACGGATAGAGAGCGGACACAGGTAGCGCTTGTTCGCCGCTTTCGCGCGCAGGCCTTTGTCGTCAGCCGCAAAGCCATTTCATCATCGCTGTCTGTACAGTGTTTCCGTTTTGTCCAACAAAAGTGCTAAGCGTCCCGTTTTACTTGCTGCTATATAGTTATCAATTCCACGAGTGTGTTTTGGCTGCCAGCTGGATTTTTGCGTTTATGGAAGCCGCCCCGGCGGTGCCCTGCACAGGAAATCTATCTATCTATCTATCTATCTATCTATCTATCTATCTATCTATCTATCTATCTATCTATCTATCTATCTATCTATCTATCTATCTATCTATCTAGCGATCTATCTATCTATCTATCTATCTATCTAGCATCTATCTATTATCTATCTATCTATCTATCTATCTATCTATCTATCTATCTATATCTATCTATCTATCTATCTATCTATCTATCTATCTATCTATCTATCTATCTATCTATCTATTCTATCTATCTACTATCTATCTATCCTATATCTATCTATCCTATCTCTATCTATCTATCTATCTTCCTATCTATCTATCTATCTATCTATCTATCTATCTATCTATCTACTATCTATCTGCAATTCTTACCTCTTCTATAGCAGAATACTATTGTTTGCTTAATGAGCGAGTCAGCCACGATTCCTTTCTTTACGCCTACAACAACCATTTTTTTTTTTCGCTCAACCCCTCCCTCATCCCTTCACGGTGCCGCTATATAAATCAGACAGAACAAATGCGCATCAGACACGATAAAATTGCGTCGGAAACGCCTTCATGATGACGAACGATCTCGACTGTTTTTAGCTTCCAGTCGCCCTAGAGGCTCGGCCACCGTGATAATTTGTTAGGCCCGTTCCGAGACGAAAACAAGACGCAGCAGACCGTTCTGTTCCTCGTGCGTCTGCAGAGTGTCTTCTCAGTTCTGTTGACTTTGGCGCATGCTTTTCATTTTTTTTTTTACCGCCACGAAAACAACTCGCGCGGAAGAAAGCTTTTCACATGCTCGGGTAACACGTAGGACTGCCCCAGGAAGGAAGGAAGGAAAAAAAAAGAGTGGAGAAGGAAAGGCAGAGAGGTTAACCAGTTTAGCACAACCGGTTTGCTACCCTACACTTGGGAGCGGGATGGGGGCGAATGAAAGATGGGGAGGAGAGAGAGAGCACATCGCACAGCACACACATCGTCAGTTACAGTTCATCATTCTTTCGTGATACGTGACATCACTGTCACAGCCACTTGTCGAAGCCCGTTTCTTTAAAAAATCTAAGCAGTCCTTTCGTCGCCTTCAGCTGCGATGTCTTCTGTCGACGACATGTGAAAATCGTTTCAACTGGCATTGGTCTATGACTGCCCCAGGAAATGTTGCAAGAATCTGGCGGCTGTCATCCCAGCACTATTTTGCACACGGCAAGCACTCTCATACGTTGGCATCATCGAATCATCTTCTGTTTGCTTGCGCCCGTCTCGATATATTATCTGCGACGCAAAGCGTCCTTTCGATTGTAATACACATACGAGCACTCGTGCTTTAACGGCAAACCACGTTGTACCGAAAAAAAGATATATAGAGAGAATCAACCTTGGTTGCTATCCTAGAATGCGTCTAGAAGGCTTTGGGAAGTTGCTATGTGTGGCACACTGTTGCACTATGGGTTTTGGGCGGCGCTCCGCTTACCACCTTACTTTACCCGTAAACGGGCGCCAACCCGCGCTCCGAAAGCCACTTCCTGAAAGAGCAGTTCGGACCCCCATGCAGCGTCTTGGAGCAGAGGCGCAGCGTCTCAACAACAGCGCCCCAAAACGCTAGCTTTGCACGGGCAGCTCATTTAGCAGCAGCGGCGGACGAAGCACTTCCACCGGTTGCGTCGCACATTGTTCAGAAAGAAAGCGTGAACGCGGGAACACGCGACTCGCGCGGAGCGCATTTTCTAGCGGCGGCGACGCAGCCGAAGTAGCGCATGCGCACTGTGCCCGGAGCCGCGCCAGCGCTTTGTTTCCATATATGGCATCGGTGTACGCTCTCGCCGCATGCCTTTGTGATGACGTCATCGGCGACGGGCTGACGGCGCACGCTACTATGGCGCCATATCGTAGCGGGTCGCCGCCATGCAGCACGTCTGGTGCGGCACTCCGGTTTCCTCCTCACCCTTTCGCCATACTCCTCATGCTTCCGCCGTACCCTCCTCCTCCGGTTTACTCCTCGCGCTCTCTTCGCTATCGCCGTCTTCCATCCCGCACTGCGCTCCGCGTTCGCTCTCTTTTTACAGCGGAGCTGTATAGCTCTAGCCTCCTAACGGGTCTGTCGTGTCCCTGGACAAAAACTCAACCAATGAACGGGAGGTGCGCGCCGCGTGCGCCGCTGGGTTCCTTGCAGCACCACCAGACGGCGCTCGTCTCCGCGCATCCGCGGCAGCGGCGGTGCTGGTCATGCAGTGGAAAAAAAAAAAAAAACTGAAAGCTCGCCTTCGCGCATAGCGTTCGCCACAAGCGTTTCCCGGTAAAGATTACGGTTGCATAAGCTGCAGTTCCCGGGAAGTGGCAACTGTAGCATATGAAGCAGGGAGTGACGTTACTGCACTTTCGTATGTAAAAGAACCCGCCTAGCAGCTGATTTGTGTTGTGACAGCGCTATGGGAAGGCGACGTACAGCGAAGACTTCTGAAGAGCAGCGTACATGCGAGGCGCGGCAAAAGTATGGTTAATTGCATTTCTCTTGTCTCTCGTCCTCTCTGTGTAGGCGCATGAAGCAGCGGCGCAAGCCAAGTCGCAGGTCGTTAAAACGTCTTAGGGTAATAATTAGCTCAAGTGGACGTGAATGTCGCCATGTGAATAATTTCCAACTACCAGGTGTCGTTTACAGCTTCGCTGTCCAACCACCTTCAGAGTTTGGATTGGAGACCAATGTATTTTACACAGGTTCCCAATGAGGCGAGAAAATTAGCTACCTACCTACTCACTGTGAAGTACCTGAAAAGAGGGGAAGCATATTTCGCATTAAAGTGCATGCAATAAATTATGCCTTGTCAAAGAACAGTCCAGCTCCTACTAGAGGTCAACCGGGTTCTCTCGAGCGAAAACAGTGGCGCTGCTACACCCTGTCCCACGTCTTCGCTTACTCACTGCATTAAGTGTTGGTGCAAATCTCGTAGATATATCTAAGTGCTGTAATGATTTGATAAGCCATATATGCAGAAAATAATGTGCCAAATCATTCGACGCTGTCTACTGTGGTTATAGCCGAGGCATAACATTTCATGCCTGCATGTTGTCTCGAGCAAACTTGGTCCTCGGTCTGCTTTTAAGAAACGCATTTTCAATGCAATTTTCATAATGCGTCAAAGCCTTGCCCAAAATATTAATATATACTTACGCGTTAGATTAAAAAGGAAGTCCTTTATCATAATACACAGAACGCTGTGTATTGAACGCTGTGAACTTCGAGAAGTTCGGATTTGTAATCAGGAATTTCGCACTTATGTCAGGGATACTGAAAATTGCTTGCTTGCATATTACTTCACTTGTTTGTTTGTTTGCTTATTAGTTTGTTTGTTTGTTTGTTTGTTTGTTCGGTCGGTCGGTCGGCCGGTTGATTTGGTTTGCTTTCGTTTCGTTTCTTACTTTTTCTTTCATCCTTCGGTGGGCCCGTTCGTTCTGGTGGTTACGCCGACGCCGACGCTCAACGCAGCAACGGGCGCCCAAGAGCTGCGCTCTCAAAAGTTGACACGGTTTTCTTCGTGACATGCTTCGAAAATCATCACGTCGTTTAGAGCGTGAGAAAATGCTGGTGCGTGAGCTCTCGTAAATGAGCGACATACCTTCTTATATCCCTACGTAATCAATTTTACTACAATTGATCTCGAGCTTCGACTCCGGGTGCCAGCCAACATTCAAAGAAGCTGCTGCCAGAATCATCTACGTAGACTGACTACGTAGACAGACACAGGGAGGGTTAAAGCACACAGTTTCATTACAGTGAGCGTAACACAGCGAACCCTGCAAAAATATATGCTATATTCTCATATCTGCTGAACAATAAAAGTAAACAGCAAGCATCAAGAAGCACTGCACTCTTTTGAAGAGGACAGAAGAGACCAATAAATATAAACAACTAGAGCAACAAGTAGAGGCCATTCTAGCGGTATACGTTGAGAGCAAACTTGCGTGCCCTAACACAAGCTGTCTCTTTTCCCAGGAACACTTGCGAAGAGTTGGAGGGAGAAATTGCCCATTTGACCCGCAAAAGAGACACCGCGACCGCGTATAAAGGGCTGCGTCCAACGGAACAGCCTCGGAAACAAAATGAGTTGGAAACAACCGCACAACGCTCCGAGCAAACGATGTGATGCGGTACGCCTCACTATTTGCGTGCAGTGTTGTGGAAGCTGACATCGTCTTATACACGCAGCAGAATTAGATCAATCGCAGCCCGACCACGAAATCGTGACGACAACTGCACGACCACGCCCCTGCGCTTTCTGTTGCGCTAGTTTACTTCACGGAGGTCAGATACACCCCCGACCAATCGCTTTAAAATCATTCAGGTCCCGCGCAACGCGGGAGTCGGTCTAACGGAAGCTGCGATGAGCCGGGGAGATGAGACGGTGACCTCCGTATTCTAGAACGTCCCCCCCACTCAACACTACACCTCGACTCAAGAAAGTTGACGCAACTAAAGAAATCGCCAGAGTAGCTTCTGAAGGGGCCCTGAAGCACACTTCGGGCTTGATGAAATAACATAGTTTGCGGGTCGCATACGCTGCTGTGAACATCTCAGCCAAGTTTTGCTGTCGTACGCGGTGCGTGGAGCTCGCAAGCGGAGCGCGAAGTCACCTTTCCCTCAAACGCTCTCTTTTCAAACAGATGCCTGCTCCTCACTCTCCTCTGGACGCTTTACAGTTGAGCCCGGATATAACGAACCCACATATAACGAATTAATGTGTATACCGAACAGCTGTTAAATCCCCTTGAGGATCTCATGCAAATGTATAGGGCTGGTGCACGCGTATATAGAGCGCCCGTTCACCAGCACATTCTATATAGCGAACGCGGCGCCACGCCGAAGACCTCAAAGTGCACTTGTTTGTTCACTTTGAGGTCTTTTAGCACCGGGAGGTGGAGAAGAGAACATGCAGTCAGTTGAGCCCCTTCGAGCTGTTCGGCTAGCCCGCGTGCTACCTCGAACGTCAACACTACTTCTTTCCGATTTTCGTGGCGTCGTCGTGTGGGTTGAGGCTTATTCGTGAGTTCATTTTCCGCAAGCGATGGCCACTTCAAGTGTAAAGAAAAGAATCAATTTGGACTTTGCAATGAAGATCAAACTGGCCCAGCAGTTTTTTTTTTCAGGTAAATAAAGTGTGCTTGCTTTAAATTTTTTTCCGAGTTGCGTGCAGTAACTTAGCGGCCCTCTGACGCGCCAATCGGTAAGGACACCGTTTGCCTCAGGGCCTATTATTTTATATATCGAATCACCTATAAATCGAAGTTTTTGTGATCCCCTTAAGATTTGATATATCCGGGTTCGACTGTATTTCGTAATAAAGCGGATTCCCATACGCGGCTGCTATTGGTAGCTGCGGTCGGCTACGCAGCGTAGATACCGCGGCCGCCGCGGGGTGCCGCCACGAGTCCACTGGCTAAGCGCACTGCGACTCGCTGAGGACAACTGCGTTTGGCTTACGTTTAGCGCGTCGTAAGCACCAAACTCGGAAGTCGTGGCATCTACGTTGACATCCAAAATGAAATTTCAACTGCGCGCCACGGTGGCATTTGGAAGGCGGGGCGTTGTGGCCACGCCCCACTCCGCTGTAGCCTTCGCAGTGCAAGGAATTGAAGAAGGAACGGGAACACAGCGGCTCCCTCCCTATTTCCTTCGTGTCCTTGTGTGTATGTGTGTACATACCAAATAATAATAATAATAATAATGATAATAATAATTCTACTGAACGCATTGAAGTACTTCTTGCGGCAAAGTATTTCTGAAATATCCTATTTTCACTTCAAATGCCTTTCGCCACTTCGATAAAAAGTGGTTCAGGGCCCCTTTGATACTGCTACGTTGAGCTTGAGCACTCAAAATTCTGACTAAAGCGCGGTAAAGTTGACTCGTAGCCTACAGCACAATTTTTGATGAGATGGAGCAATGTTTAAGCTGTGAATAGTTTAGAAAACCAATTACCAGTCAATTACTGCATTCATTATGTTTTACTCAAATAATATTTCCTTAGGCGCGTGTGTCATTTCCCTAATAAAGCGCGAACAAACAAGAACACGGTGAATTAAGATACGCGAAAAACTACAATACGAGGGCTCGTTAACAATTGATCGCTTATTCAGAAAACATTGTGAGTGAGTGAGTGCGTGCGTGCGTGCGTGCGTGCGTGTACAAATGTACTCTCGGTGGCCACGTATAAAACCTCGTTATAACAAAAGCGGGATATGATGATGTAAGTGAAGTTCGCCTTGAAATCCCCGGAGAGATTCACATTGCAGTGCATGCAATAATGCATATAACGCCGTCATAAATATAACGAACTAATTTTGGCTGCCGTTTCAACTTCGTTATAACGAGGTTTCATAAAGGTGAACAAGTGGTTTCAATTTTCTTTCATGAACAACCATGTCTGGACATTAAAGCGTTCAGTATAAATCAAAGACAACTATCTGTCACAAGCATTAATTATGCGCGAACAAGTGAGAAAATTCGGGCACTTTCACGGTGACCGGCGCAAACTTTTTTTTAGCTCGCACCCCGCTGCATGTTATTACAGCGGCTCCACGATACCTTCGGCGGAGAGGTGGCAGTCGGTAGACTCCCCCTCTTCCCCCCCTTTTTTTTCTTTCTTTCTCTGCGTTTTCCTAGAGCTGCAAAAAAGAACGCAGTCGACCAAGGAAGACGCAACGCAGTGCGCGATGTTTGTGTACACAAGTGTCGACAGCAGAAACATGCGTCGATCTTTGGCCGTCTCAGTTGCTAGTTATACAGATCGTCATCTGTTTGTTAGCTTTTTTCTTCTTTTTTCTGCGCGTAACATAGTCGCCTCTCTAGAAGCGCGGCGGCGGAATCGGTTGCGTAAATAATCGAGGCCAATATTAGAAGCCCAGAAGAGAGAGCCCACATCCCTCCCGGCACCGGATCTGTTTCTAGCTGTTTTCCGAAGTGAGGTTTTCGCGTTCCGCGCTGTGAGCGGACCATACGGATATCGCAGCAGACAGTTCGGCTTTACAACAGCAACAACAACAACAACAACGAAAATGACAACAACAACCACAACACATTTCTATTACTTCCAGCCGGCTCTACAACGAAACCTACTTCATGTTTCTGCATCTAGGTTGAAAAAAAATGTCACAGTTTCGCTCTAAGGGCGAAGCAATGAATGCGATAGCAACACAGCAATGTCATACGAAGTAAAGTGAGCGGCGTTGGTAGCAATATGAATTGCAGTAAACATGTGCTGATTAAGTAAGCAGGTGTGCTGCGGCGTAAGTAGACCGACATGAAGAGAGACTCGATGACCACGAGAAGGCGCGTGTGAAACGGTGGTGTTGATGAGAAGCGCTTCCCGTGGGCAGCGCGTGCGAAGGGACACACCTGTAGCGCTGCACTGCCGATCCGGGCAGCATTGCATGTGTAGCGTGCGTTGGAAAATGTGGCCCGACTATTACTAACTGAATGAACAAGCGTGGTGTGAGCGCGCACAAACAAACATGAATAGATCACACTGAATGACTGCAGACAACGACTGTCAAAACGCTGGCCGCAAACGCATACTCCGCAGCGGGCGAAGGTACGTGCGGTCTATCGCTTCAACGGAAACTGAGCGGCGAATGCACAGCGCATACAAAGGACAGAGCCGTGTGGAGATAAGAGACGGTGGGGGCGAGCGACGAGCGCAGTTGATGGCAGAGTAGAAGTGCCCCCCCCCCCCTCCCTCCGGCGCTCGCTTCCCGCTTCCTTGCTTGCGCGTGGGAGATTGAGTGCGTTCGCTCTCCGTGATAGCGTGCGTCCCCGCACGCTTCCGCTCGGGCATACGGCGCGCGGCGAAGATTTTATCTATACGGAACCTCACGGCGACGGCGACGCCGACGGCAGAAATACGATTGAAGTGTCCATATAATTGCTATCGCAATAAAAAAATTACATGACATTCGCTGCGACTAACACATATAAAGAGTGAACGGCCGTTCCTGTGACGTAGCACACAATGACACGTCACAGGAATCTGCAGCGGGAACGTCGCTGCGCTCTTCAGTTCGACGGTGTTTCCGGACACGCCAACTGTGCGTACTGTATTCGTAAGAAAGCGCCATACCGGCTATTTGAGAATAACACAGCGTAAAAATACAGCTCAAAACGTTCTCCTCTCGCCGAACCAAACACAATGTCGCCGCGTAAATAAAACTGCGATCTTCGGGATATAGTGCGCGTTAGGTAACCGCCGTGTGACGTTGCACCGAAAGGAAGCTAAAAGGAACGGTCTTGTGCCCTCTCAACTGTTTAAGTCCGCTACTGAACTTGATATTACTATTGTCACTAACGCGAATGCGTAGGAGATGCTGGTACATTAGTTCGCTAAACCCCGCATACTCTTTTTGTGCCGCTCGGACGACAACACGATGCCGATTTGTCATACAGAATGCCTCAAATGAAGCAAAAATGAAACAACGAAAGAAGAGTCTGTACTACGCAGTGCTACCGCTTTGTACTTGAGATGCAACACTGGTGGTAAATAATGCCTCTACCAGAAGCAAGAGCAGTAGCAGTAATGTAAAAACGAAAAAAAAAGGGCGTTGTTCCTTTTGGGACGCTAGTGGAAGCGGAAACAGGAGGATTGTATCCTCGCCTTCCCCTCTTTGTCTCCCTTTCCCTGAGCATAATTGAGAGCTACGAGAGAGACAGCTCTGGGCCAAGGCGAGCGATGTTGGCGCCAAAGCAGGCTCCAGCTTTTGGGGGCCCTGCGAGGTCGTCTCGAGTAGCTAACGCCCGGTTCTCGCCAAACAAGGAGATAACGGTAAACAAAGATGTTTCCCACGCTGCATCAATCGATCGATCCATTGAGGCGGGCTGTTGGAGCGACGGACAGCCAAGTATAGAGGAAGATGGACGGGTGTGGAAAAAGACAGGAAATGGAAGAGAAAAGAAAGCAGGTAGGGGAAACAGCTGTAAATGGATACACCGCTATATGGATGACGCCGGAGAGATGTGTGAAGCGAGGTAGAATAGGATATGCTGACCATTGAAAATTCTAAACGAGACGAACATTTACGTAAACAAGGAGAGAGGATGATGGCGATAAATAACTAAAGTATATAAGCAGCATGATGGGTGAACAGTGCTTGTGTCACATGAAGAGAGTCGCGGGGGTGGTTCAATGGCTGTGGCGCGTCGCTGCTAGGCATGTGTAATGAGACAGACAACCAACATATATATATATATATATATATATATATATATATATACGTAGACTATATATACAGATAAGTAGGTAGACAGATAGAAAGATGGATCTATAGATCCGAGTGTTATTCAAAAAGTAAGGGCCGTGTGCTTACATTTAAATATTTATACGTCATCATAAAGTTTGATTTATGCAGCGCCATCTGTGAATTCTTCGCGAACGCAATGAAGTTATTGTTTTGGCTCAGTAGTCGTCTGCTTGTCGGGGAATGCAGACGACAACGTCCGCGAGAATCGTTGCTCCTGCCTGTTGTGAAGTGCGAACTGTCATTTGATTTTTGCATGCAAAATGATCGTCAGCTTCTCATATTCGTGGGGAGTTGTGCCTAGTTTACGGATTTACAGTGATGAGTGAAGGAAAGGTCAGAAAATGGTGTCGAGACTTCAAAAATGGCCGCACATATGTGCACGACCAAGAGCTGAGTGGCAGGCCCAGCATCCAGACCAATGAAACTGTTCAACAAGTGGACCAGGAATTGCGAGTATATCGAAGACTGACAGTTAGTGGTCTGGCTGATAAGTTTCCTCTTGTTGGACGCACTAAGATTAACACGAATGTAACTGAAAAGCTCGGATATCCCAAAATGTGCACAAGGTGGGTACCAAAAAAAAAATGCTTACCGACCAGCTGAAACAGCAAAGAATGTCAAGTGGACGAGCGTTGTTCGACCGCTACCGACAAGACTTAGATGAGTTGCTTTCGCAAATTGTTACAGGCAACGAGACTTGGATATCCTACGCTACTGCAGAAACAAAACAACAATCAATGCAGTGGCGCCACTCCTCTTCCCCAAAACCAAAAAAATTCAAGCAAGCTACTTACTCCAGTCGGAAAATGATGGCTGCCATTTTCTGGGACCAAAAGGGCGTTCTTTTGGTTTATCTTATAGAGCATGCGACCAAAGTTACACCTGAAGCATACTGCGAAACGCTCACCAAACTGAGACGTGCGATCAAAAATCGACGGCGCGGGAACCTGTCGTCTGGAACTGCCCTCCTACATGACATCGCGCGTTCTCGCACCGCTGCCCGAACCAAGGAGAAGATTCAAGATTTTGGCAGGGAACTTTCTGATCACCAACCCTACAGTCCCGACCTTGCACCAAGTGACTATTTCCTCTTCTTGCAATTGAAACAGTGGCGCGGGGGACAACAGTTTCAAGACAACGAGAAACTCAAAGAGGTTCAATTCCCAGGCGGCGAACTTCTACGCAGAGGGATTAAAGAAACTGGTGCAGCGGTACGAAAAGTGCTTAGGAGTTAACGGTGATTATGTCGAAAAGTGAAGTATGTTTGTGCTAAACTAAACCCACCAATAAAAACTTTTACTAACGAATATATATATATTTAGGACAAAACGGACCTTGCTGAATAACCCTCGTATAAGCTCAATGCTGCAGCAACAACCGCCTCAGGTGAGACAGATAGATAGAAACCTTAACACTGCCGCAATGGCCGCTGGGACACAACTCATCGATACCGTCTAGACGATAAAAAGAAACAACAGGAAAAGGAAACATCAGAGAGGCCTCAGACAACAGGGGGCGCAATCAAGATGGCCGGAAGTGGTTGGTCCACGAGGACAGCGCAAGCGTCCTGTTCAATGCGCCTGTCATTTTTTTTTCATTCAATTTTTTTTTTCGCGGGAGCTTGTCTGGTTCCCTCCAAGCAGATGCCGATTAGCGACATACAGAAAAGTACAAAGTTATTCAGCAGAAAAGCTGTCTCGCGGGAGCTTATTGCTTCCGCGCGAACGACCGGACGTGTATTGCCCGCTTCCGCACTTCTGCTTCACGTCTGTTTTTCTCGGTGTACCACCCCCTTGCGGTCTTTTTGTCCACTTTTCTTTCAATGCCCTCTTATCCGCGTTTATAAGTTCTGGCACGGCCGAATTGAGCTGGAAGCAACACATTCGGCCATGTGTTGGCTTTGGTTAGCTGGTTAGGTTCCTCACAGCGCAGTAGACAGGGCTGAGTCAGCAGGCGACAAAAGCTTTTATGTCGTCTCTGCTCAATCGTCCCTGTCTTCTGCGCTGTTTTTAGTTGTTATCGTGTCACTGTTCCTATATCGAAGCTGTGTAGAAACAGTGACACGACAACAACTGAAAACTGTGCAATAGACAGGGATGAGGGAAGCAGACGACACAAAAGCTTGCATCGTCTGTTTAGTTATCCCAGTCTACTGCAACGGTTTGACAATGGTTAACTACCACCCTCCGGTTAGAACCACATTGGCAACCACAATACTGCTCGGGAAATCATCGAGGCCCACCTGACAAGCCAAAGCGAAACGTCTTGCCCTCACGTCACCAGGTCGCATGGTCCTCAACAGCCTAGGATACCCCACCGCCACTTC
This sequence comes from Dermacentor silvarum, assembly GCF_013339745.2. NCBI lineage: Eukaryota > Metazoa > Arthropoda > Arachnida > Ixodida > Ixodidae > Dermacentor > Dermacentor silvarum. Next base: position 12,436,531 of record NC_051160.1, read on the forward strand.
TGACCACACAGTTAGCCACCAGCTTACGTTGGCAGGACGTCGTCTGCGGGTACAGGCTGAATTCGGGTAACGCAGGGAAGGAGGGCCATTAATTGTAGACTCCCGGAAAAGGCTTGATAACGGCACTCGCTTGAGAGAGAGATGAAGAATGAGTGCGCTCGCTTGATGCTAGCCCACCGGTGAGGCGAGCATCACTAGAATGCCCGCCTCCTCTGTAATACCTCTCATAGGGAAGGTCTCTAAGGTAATAATACCATGAAATGAATTTGTGCTACCCAATTTCTGCCGTGCAAATACGACCATAGGAGTTCCTACCACCACCTCCAACCAGCACTACTACTATTACTACTACTGCTACTGGAAACTGGCCTACACGAACAACAGCGCGAGCCACCCTGAAGGTACCGCTGCGTTACTTAAAAGACACCGGACTCAGTGACATATTGTGACTCTACACTGTGTGACGTAGGATGGGACGTTGACACTATGCAACACTAGAACGCCTTCGCAGACTTCGTGACAGTGCCCAAAGAAACAGTTCTCTCTCTCTCTCTCTCTCTCTCTGTGTGTGTGTGTGAGTGTGTGAGTGTGTGTGTGTGTGTGTGTGTGTGTGTGTGTGTGTGTGTGTGTGTGTGTGTGTGTGTGTGTGTGTGTGTGTGTGTGTGCGCGCGTGCGTGCGTGCGTGCGTGCGTGCGTGCGTGCGTGCGTGTGTGTGTGTGTGTTATTTTCTTTTCTTTTCGTTCCCCCCCCTTTTTTTTATACTCATTCTTTTTCTCTCTCCTGTTCAATCCCTTTACCCCTCCCCCGGTACAGGGTAGCCAGCCGGAGATAATCTCTGGTTAACCTCCCTGTCTATCCTTTAGCTTTTTTTCTCTCTCTCTCCTACTACTACTACTACCACTACTACTACTACTACTTCTCTTCTTCTTTCTGGGGTTTTACGTGCCGAAACCAGTTCTGATTATGAGGCACGCCGTAGTGGAGGGCTCCGGATTAATTTTGACCACCTGGGGTTCTTTAACGTGCACTACAACGCAAGCACACGGCGTTTTTGCATTTCGCCTCCATCGAAATGCGGCCGCCGCGGCCGGGATTCGATCCCGCGATCTCGTGCTCAGCAGCGACTACTACTACTACTACTACTACTACTACTACTACTACTACTACTACTACTACTACTACTACTACTACTACTACTATACTACTACTACTGCTGCTGCTGCTATTACTACTACTACTTTTACTCTAACCGTATTAAAAGCACGTGGATGTCCACTTCTACTATTACAGTGGACGTTCTAACCATTATACAGAACGCCGAACGCACCTTGAGGAAAGTGTTGCGAGGTCTCCAGCACTATAGATACTCCTAGAAGCTGAAATCGGTCCTTTTCAGAGACGCCCTCATGGTTCTTTACTTTCGTTTTCTCTTTCTGTTGGCGACGATGGAGAAACTAGTGCTCACTGTGTGCAAGCCTCCTTGAAAGCGCCGTTCAAACTTGTTTTCTTTTCGTGTGATCCTCAGAAAACGATTTGTCCTGAGGGGTCCCAGAGCAGTCCAGGAAGCAGTGATGCGCTCACAGCGGACGGGAGTGGAAACAGACCGAGGAAAAAGAAAAAAAAAAAAAAACAATCTCGAGGTACAGGCTAGCCAGATTGGTCGGCGACGCGATAGTGCTTTCAAAGACAAAACAACGATACAGTGGAATCCGGATATAGGAAACTCATGGATAAACGGAACGAGGGTACTTGCCGATTTCGGTTGTGGGCCCTATATAGTCACTTAGATAACGGACTCTGCTTGAACAGATCCCTTCTTTTTTCAGACGCCCGCTAAGCGGATCGGGAACCTGAACTACCGCGGCCCTGACTGGCTGTTATATGAAGTGCTTGAAGTAGCACGGTTCTCACGGGATATTACACGGAGTACTTGAAACAGGACTGCCCTCACCGGCTGTTATACGGAGTACTTGAAGCAGCAGGGCTCTCACCGGATGTTATAAGCAGTACTTGAAATAGCACGGTTCTCACCGGCTATTACACGGAGTACTCGAAGCGGCATTGCCCTCACCGGCTGCTGCACAGAGTACTTGAAGCAGCACGACTCTCACCGGTTTTTACACAGAGTACTTGAAGCAGCATTGCCCTACTCGGCTGTCACACGGAGTAGTTGAACCAGCACAGCCCTCACCAGCTGCTGAACGGAGTACTTGAAGTAGCAGAGTTTTCACCAGATGTTACACGGTGTACATGAAGCAGCACTGACCTATCGGCTCTTACACGAAGTAAACTTCAGCGCGCAGAAACCACGGACACAAAAGAGAAAAGAGGGGCAACAAGCGCTTACTTTCAGCTACAGTTTCCCAACAAACTCTAGGTGGAAATTACCGCTCGAGCCTGTCGTTTTCCTATTGTGTCCGTAGTTTACTGCACGCTAAAAAAAGTTTGGTCAATGAATAAAGAGTAACTCAATCTCTCAAACTGTTACACGGAGTACCTGAAGCAGCACTGCTCTCACTGGTTGGTAACACGGAGTACTTGAACCAGCCCGGTCCTCATTGGATGTTACTCAGAGTACTCGAAGCACCACCGGCCCTCACCGGATGTTATACAGAGTACTTGAAGTAGCACCGGCCCTCACCGGATTTTACACGGAGTACTTAAGCAGCACTTTCCTCATCGGCAGTTATGAGGAGCACTTGAAGCAGCGCACCGTCACACGCTACTATGTGGAGTACTTGAAGAAGCATGGCTCTCACAGGCTGTTACACAGCGTACTTGAAAAAAAGCCACAGCAGTCGAACAGCCATGTGGAAACTTAGCGGTATACATATAGTAAAGAAAATGCAATCCACTACACACTCGGTGTCAAATACTGCGGTCTCGGTGCTCGCATAGCTGAGCTTAGTAGCGTGTTTAATTACGCGTCGTCATAAAGCAACGCTGGAACGCTGATAAACGTTTCACTCACTCATTTCACAACAGACATTTAAAATTTCACCGTACTTCGCTTGAAGGAATCTTCGGATGCGTTAATTGTAATGTTAGCTTCCAACAACCTTGCGAGCGCTTTCACTGCGTCTTTTGTAACGCCCCCACTTGTTTTGTGTGTGCGCATGTAGGCCAATGTAAAATACCAAGCCTAACCTTATATTACTGCGAGAAAGCTACGCCGATGATCAGAGAAAAATTGGGGTCACAAAGCCCAATGTCGCCGTGTTCCATTTGCCTCGCTTACGCTAACGACCTTCGCCTGCTTTTCAACCGAATCAATATTTGAGACTTCCGGGTCCTTCATCCTAATAGAAACTCCGGATAAAATGAATACTTTATCGTAATTTCCCGTTGAGTTCCGCTTAAGCGGAGCCCGATGCAATGAGGAGGCCATTTGGGAGGCACCGAAAGCTGGGCGGAAAAGAAAACTGAGCGACGACCATCTCTCGTGACGCGGTGAAGACGGTCAAGCCTCCTCGGCGAATAGATGTTAGGGCGGATGGACAGAAACGAACTGAGCTAAAGGCTTTCAAAAGAAAAAAAAAGCCAAACTAAAACAAAACACAGACACGGAGATCCTGTGGGACCGTCGAAATTGAAAGACAGGAAGTAGGTTATTCTCAAGAAGTGTTCCTGGAATTCTCCGAGCCGTAGCCGTAAGCTTCGAGGAACTGCAGTGTACAACAAAATCGATACAAATTTCCACGAAGTAAGTTGAAAAGTGTGAAAGACGGTGCCTTCCAGGAAGCCCGTGAGGATGGAAGAGAACAGAGGGGGAAACGTAGCTTCGGTGCAGAGAGCAAATAACACACACACACACACACACACACACAAAAAGAGAGACATACTAAATGAAGAAGAAGGAGAGTGGGTGCAAGAGCAAGGAGAAGGAGAAGTGTAGAACAGCACGAGAACAACTATAAAAGCACGGAGAAATGCAAGAAGAACAGGAAGAAGAAGAGAGTCAGAACAGGAACAAGTAAAGCAACAGGGAAAAATTTAAGAAGAGCTAGAAGAAGAACGATAGCAAACACAACAAGAAAACGAAGCAGTAGAAGAACATGTAGGAACAAAAGAGAAAAGGTAAACAAAGACAGAACGGTAACTTCGCATCGCTTTTGAAGGGCTTTTCGGTCACAAAACTTTTTTTTGTGATTCCCTGCCACATTTTCTAACATTTCGTTCGTTATAACGTCAGCGCCAAGACCACTGTAAGCGTGCATCGTAGTTGAAATGCGGTGGAGTGCTGGCACCTTCACCACGCTTCCGCTACATTTGTTACGTTTATGGGTACGAAAGCATCTAGGCATACATCAATGGCAACAGTGCTCACTGTTAAGGAACACGGAAAATATCGCGGCAAGTCCTATACGTGTTGCAGTGGAACGGCCAGCTGCTTGACACCAGCGGTCAAAAGTGTATACCGCCTCCATAGCCGTAAGTGGCGCTCGCTAACACTCCGCGGGTTAAACCTTACTCACACACACACAAATACCCAAGATTGTGCACGCAGAAACAGCTATCACCTCGCGGCTCAATTGATAACAGAATCGCGCACGCGTAATGTGGAAGACGCGGCTTTATCTCCCACCGGCGGCCAGTTGTTGTTTCGTCCCGATTAGTTTACATTTACCGTATCATTTCAACATTTTAAATAATTTCAAATAATTTCAAATAATTTGCCCTTATACTTTCCTTGGCTTATTTATCTATTGGCATCGTATGGTTGTGGGTAACAAAAATCGGGCCCCCTCTGTTCCCCTTCATCTCGTTTCACTGCAATGTTTTCAATGTTTCAGCAGTAATATCAATCGCGTGCCTAAGTCCGTTGCTTATCCTCACTTGCTGCAGCCATCTTTTTTGATTGTTCGATTGATTAACAAATTTTGTTGGCGCAGGGGGCCCATCTTTATCTCACTCAATGTCAATAGATTGCCGAAAAAAGGCTCAGGCATCGTGTAATGCGCACGTAATGACGATACATAACCTCCCTAGCAGCGTATATTTAATGTCGCTTCGCAAGTAAATCCCGTTAGCGCTGGTCAGGTGTCTCTCGTTGTACTACTCCTGTGCTGTACACTCTGCCGAGTTGGTGAGGTGAAGTGAGCCTGGTAAAGCACTCGTAATTAGCTACGAAGCTACGAGCCGGAGCGGTGACGAAATGGCGTGCAAAGGCCGTCCGAGCCGTGAGGTTGGTTGCCAACCGGCGTCGAGGACCCAGCTCATCGAAGGGATAATCGGCGCTCGTCAACGAGTCGTTTAACGGACCCGGTTGGCGCCGGCTCCGCTAACGTTGTGCGTAGCTATAGTATCGTGCAGTACGTGGAAGCCGCGGCTTGTATCAGCCAATCACAGGACAGAATAGACGACGACGACGATGATTAAAAAAATTATTGAGTATACCCTTAGGGCCAAAGACATTACAGAGGTGAGTGGTTATGCAATCAACAAGAAACACAGATATAGGCAGTAGGCTAAAGTAAAAAAAGAAAAACTTGGCTGCTATACAATGTTAGATAATTACTAATGACGAAAAATGTAGGTTTAAAGGCAATGACAAAATAATGAACAAATTAATAATCAATGTGCAGTATCTATAGAGTACAAATGTTTATGGTATGCCTTCTGAAACGGGGTGGAGACAGCCTGCTTGAGTTATTCAGGTTTTACTATATTGATCGCCATCTAACCTTCTGCCTATCTGATCGCAGTCTTAACTTTCGTGTTTAAAAACCTCTATCACTATATTGTACCATTACTTACGCTTGCAATGACTCCGGTTCTAGTAGCAAATCTCTTTTCCCTGCCTTTCTTTCAGTTAAAATTGGGCGCGCCCTCTTCCGCGCAGCTGCACAACCACAACATCTGATTGAAAAAAATTGGGGCACTTTCGCAGTAGTGGCGCGAAGACTGGGCAAACAGCGAAGCTGGCGGCCCCACCTAGCTTCGTCGGGAAACGCTTCTCGTACCATCCGCACCGCAGTCTCTCACTTTTCGCAGTCGCGCACGGAGCTAAGAGTAGACAAGTTTGTGTCGAACCACAGTCTATCGCACACTCGGCAACCGTGTCCAAACCAATTGTTCATAAACTCGCGGGCAAACCGTCCGTCCGCACCTCCCGTGGCTCTCCGCACTTGCCGCTAAAAATTATTCAAGCCTCGCAGGCCCGGATCGTTTTGGCGATGCTTCTGGTTGCTCAAACGGGTTTGCTCCCCATCGCGGGCTCGAAACCCTGCATCTTCTGTCATTCGCTGTCGTTTAGTCGCCGCTTCGCCAGCGCGATACTCTGAATCGGCCCGAAGTCGTCTCATCCGCTCTCGAGTAGCGGCGCGCTGTCATCCGCCACCGCGCTTCCTCTTCCTCGCGAGTGACGATCTTCTTCGGTCGCCCTATTCCTCTCCGCAGCGATGTCGACGCGACTGCGACGCGGAGCTATATATGTATACCCCGCGGGACTCCTGACGTCACGGTTTAGCTCCGCCTCTGCACAGCTGCGGCGACCAATCCGCACGGCGTGGTGACGTCAGTGGCTAGGCAGAGCTAAGGCGAAGCGATGCGGCGCGCGCGATGACGTCAAGGCTTGGCTCCCGCAGCTGTTGCGAGGCTCGGCGCAGCTGGGCGAGGCGTTGCTAGGCGACGCATCTGACGTCATCGCCAGGCGGAGGGTTTTCTCCGCACGCCTATCGGCGCATCTACCGGCTTAAACAGCTTCGCTGTTAGAACAAGGCATGTCCCCAGTATCGTGATCGGTAATACATGACCGCTTATACGTGGGCTCAACTAAGCGTCGTCTTTCTGGCTTCAAACGGCTTTGTGAATCTGCAAATGGACAGTTATCCTTAACGAAGTACTGCACTAAATGCAGAGCAGTTAAGCATATGAGCACGTGCTTACTTATATGCGGACATGCGTTTACAGAGAATACGATTGCATGAAAACCGAGAGAGATAAAGCGTAATAAACAAAGCCACAAGAACGTCTGAAGCCACAATCATGAAGGTCAGACAAATTCAAGTACTAGCCATTGTTCCGATGCCAGCTGAATGTTCGCTGCTCCAGGGCTCCCTCCTGTAATTTTAGCAGGAAATTGTACCACCTCGTAAATGTTTATCTAGGCAGTCTATACAGACGAAATCGCTCTTCTATAAGCTACCATAACCGCTTGCGGCGCAGCTGTTGTATGCATGCGAACCTAGAAGACTTCTAATACTTGGCAGTCAAACTTTCCAAGAAAATAAAGCGTGATCTTCTAAGGCGCACTATGAATGTGTCTTCCGGATTTGTTAAAATATTTAAAAAGCAAGCAATATCTGCGTGACGTCTACAAATAACCTTTTCAGGACGTCCATAGATAGGCTATACACACATATGGGAAAGCCTATACGAAAACGAAGCAGCGTATAGGATTTCAGCAGATTGCTTTAAACTGCGTTTTTAATGGCCAGCGCGATAGCGAATGCTGGTTTCCGATTATAGGAAGTCTGGCGAATATGGCAATCAGATGGCCCGTTTAGTCCGAAGACAAGCATGTGCCTAGCTAAACTGTGCTGAACCGCCACTATGCAACTCGTGATTCTTGTCACTGAACTTCGCCAAACTCACTCGCTAACTGAACCAGAGAATCGGTTCATGGCGTGAATAGAGCTTTAGCTAAAAAAAAAGAAAAAGAAAGTCTGGTTCCCTCACTTACTACACGACTACCTTTCGTTTATTTCCAACCTAAACGTAAGGCGTTTCAGTAGTTTCTCGCGCCGCTTACTGGCTGACGCAACCTCTAGCTTCCGCGATTTTGCACGTTTTTAACGAGACCGTTCGCAGTCCAGGCGTGGCCAGATACGGGACGGGGTAAAACGGCTCGGACCAAGACGGCTGTTCTAGGCTATTACCGGCAGATGGGCCCAGGCACACGGACATACGGGAAAACGAAACAAAAGAAAGAAAGAAGAAAGAAAGAAAGAAAGAAAGAAAGAAAGAAAGAAAGAAAGAAAGAAAGAAAGAAAGAAAGAAAGAAAGAAAGAAAGAAAGAAAGAAAGAAAGAAAGAAAGTGTGAACCAAAAGGGGGGCTGCTCCCCTGAGTGATGGTAGTCGTCGAGGTCCCAGAACAGGCCCGGTGTCTCCCTCTCTGCCACCCTCCCCGTGTCTCGCTTTACTTGCCCGATTTCCTAGCTTTTTGTACGCGAGATTTCCTCGAGTTGGATAGGCTAGTGTCTTGGCCAGCGGCTCGGGGAGAACGACATTTAAGGCCGCGGGAGATTCCGGCGGAGTCGGGCTGTCGGCGCGAGCCGTGGCTAATTATAGCCGGTTTTAGCGCAGCTCGGATTCACATCGGGTTATGTACGCGTGCGTGGACGCATTCCTCGTACTTGCGTGGAGTCCGTAGAGCTCGCGAACAGTGAGTATGAACAGAGCGAGCAACATTTGGAAATGTACTCAGAGAGCATCAGATGATATATGTATGTCATTTCTGCTTCTTAGGCTATTTACGTACGTGATTCCACGTGGTTTTGTTGTTGGGGTACTACGCTTGAATATTATACTAGATAACACGCGCATCCTTTCTTTTTTCCTTTCTTGTTCCCTTTCTCTTTTGTTTTGCAATCCACGTATAAAGGTAACCTCCGAAAACACCGTAACCACTTCATCGGCTTCGTAAACTGCCGGGATTGCAGCACGCACACACACGCACACACACTTGCACCCGCACGCCCGCGCGCGCGCGCACACACACACACACACACACACACACACACACACACACACACACACACACACACACACACACACACGCACGCGCACACACACGCACACGCACGCACGCACGCACGCACGCACGCACGCACGCACGCACGCACACACACACACACACACACACACACACGCACGCACGCACACACACACACACACACGCACACACGCACGCACACAGGGAGAGAGAGCATACGTCCATTATGTATCCAGAGCAAAGAACAAATTTCGTATGCACACCGTTCCGGGCCAAATAAAATATGCAACAAATTTTCTATATTTCGTAGAATGCTTTCAGTGTTCTCTTGGCTCTAAGAACTTAATCTTGCGAACTAATATTGAGATAGAGGCGACTGCTGTCCGGACAACGTGACCGTCTAACATAAGGCACTAAAGCAGACGAGGTAATGCGTTTCGGTATGTTAAAACAAAGCTTGAGCACATAGGAAGCAAGCAAAGGGAAATTTACGGAAGGCTGCAACATAAAAAAAAGTGAAATGGATACAGTAGAGTGGCCTGTCATCCGTCTCATTCAATTTACTTCAGCTGCTCTTGGAGATATGAGTTGAGTTGTGCCATTTTAGCTTTCTCGCATTCATACTTTCGTTTTTATTATATTAAGCAGAGTCGATGCTGGCGTATTCACGCGTGCTTTCTTTCTTTCTTTCTTTCTTTCTTTCTTTCTTTCTTTCTTTCTTTCTTTCTTTCTTTCTTTCTTTCTTTCTTTCTTTCTTTCTTTCTTTCTTTCTTTCTTTCTTTCTTTCTTTCTTTCTTTCTTTCTTTTATACCTCATATATGCTCCTAAGACCCCTTGTGTCATATTGCACATTGCCTTACACTTTTTTTTTTTCAGAATTCACTCAGGAGTGACTATGCAAAGTATTCATTCTGGGTATGAAGCACGGTGCATGTGCAACTGTAAGGACGTGGTTTACTCATATTCTTGCCACCCGCTTTCGAGAAACTTGACACTCAATAGATCTAGACCTCTGTGTCGTCCCATACGGCCGAAAGTAACCTTGAGGTGTCTTTCGAAATCACTGAGATTACGTGAAAATACCAGAGGCGACAGCAACATGGCAGTGTAGTACAGGCAGTTCCATCTTAATCTCTGCATTTAAGCAATGAAATGCAGTTTTTAACACAGCAAACACGTGAATGTGATGGAGATATCACGTACATGGAGACGCAGGTTGTGGCATCTAACGGTGGCATATAAATTTTCAAAATTGTTTTTCATGTTCATAACAATAAAAACTACAGTGAAGAGCGATTATGTCCCACAGTTGCGTTCGGGTCTCAGGAGGATATATGGAGGCCGGTCAAGTTGCGTGTACCTGATCGAGCAACGCGAACTGCGACACTCCTCCTGCAGGCATGCTTCGCCACATAGCTGTAAAGCCTTGCAGCGGAGCCATAAAATGCAGCGAGAAATGTGAATGTTACTTTTACAGAAGTTTCTTGATTTAAATCCCGTTACTAAGCTTCAGAATGGCTTAAACAGTAATATGCTCATAGAGCATGCCAGAAGAGAAAGCAAAAAGAGAGAAATCATAGGCGTACGTAATCTCTTCGATACACATTTTCAACCTGTTTCATTCGCTGTTAAGCTAATTAGGGTTTTGAGGTAGAGCACTGCACGGGCCGATTTTTTCAGCCCGGGCCCGGCCCGGGCCCGTTTTTACGTTGGGCGGCCCGCCCGAGCCCGATCAAAACTTTTATGGCGAGACCCAGGCCCAGCCCGGGCCCGGAAATAATCTACGTTACCCGCCCGGCCCGGCCCGCCACCCCTTTACCTTAGGCCCGAGCCCGGCCCGAGCCCGACTCGAAACCGGCCCGAACGCGGCCCGAGACCGAAAAATAATGTTTTTCAGAGTTGATACGCCCGAGAATAACTCGCTGCACGTTACATGCACACCACCAGAAAGCCAGAGCCCGGCCCGGGCCCGCGTCAAAAACCCGAGCCCGGCCCGGGCCCGAGTCAAAAAGCACACGCCGTACCCGAGCCCGGCCCGAGCCCGTGAAAAAACTGTGCTACCCGGCCCGGCCCGGCCCACGGGCCGGGCCGGGCTCAGGCTTTCGGGTAAGCCCGAGCCCGTGCAGTGCTCTATTTTGAGGCACTGTTGCGTTTACTACAATTTAACGATTTCTTTTACGATTATGATGTTGTGTGACTTGTGATAAATTTCAATATTTCAAATGCGATAAAAGAGTAACTTCCACGATTTTTTCGTGCTAGCATGTTTAGTAATGTCAATAAATACGAACCAAAAAGGCAAAATTGAAACTACTGATTTGTAAAATTAATTAAGTTTCGTGTTTCATGTCAGGCTTATTTTAAATGAGTCGACATGGAACAGTGCTTCTATGACGTTCATTTGTAGGAGCTTCCATGTCAAGGTATCGTTCAAAAATTTATTTAGTTGATTGATCTAAGCATTTCTATTTTACATCAACTTAGTTCTTTTTTTTTTGCGTAGAGTCCGCATGATGTCTTATGAAAGGCTTGAGGACTAAAATTCCATCAACTTTTTGTAGGCCAGTTTTGTCTAAAGAGTTGTAGAAATGTACCGTTCAGAAGCACTTAACAACAATAGACGAAAGAAAATATACTTGTAACAATTTTTCTTTCTATAGACGGCATATAAAGTTTATATAGACATAAGTACAAGCCTCTAAAAGGACAAGAAGGTCTACAAGAGGTCAATACACTCTCTATAAGAGAAACCTATAGAAGGACAAGGATGTCTATAAGACGTCGTCTCGAGATATTTTATAGAGGAAGCCTATCATACGGTGAGGAGGTCTGCAAGAAGTCTCTAGATATCCCAGAGACAGTCCAAATGCACATTTATGAGGGAAGGGGGCCTTTAAGCAGGTAAGGGGTCAGTATGATAACAGCAAATTATTTTGAAGGATCAAAGTTTAATTTTCCAGTACGGTCAAAGGAAACCTAAAATCGACCCGCGTCATTCATTCGCCTGACTGCGTTTCGTCCCGCTCCACCGAGTGCTTCCATTCGAGTCCAGAAGAGGGAGCTACTGAAGAAAGAGAAGTCCGTTAGAACAGAATGACGACGCCATTATGAAGAGTATCGCGGGCATATGGCAGGTCATGACGGTCCACGAAATTGTTTCGTTCCATCTGTTCATCCCCATCGTCTTGCCGCCATCTTCTCATCCACATTCGCCGGAGTTTATGACGCAGTGCCCCAATTTCCAGACGACCTCATAAACGCGAGCAGACGACGAGATAAAAGGGCCCGCGAACGCACAACAAACGCATCAAAAACGCTGCCAATATTACGCCGCTAAAGAGAGAGAGAGATAAAAGAGACTGAGATAGGGAAAGAGAGCAAGGACGATATGACATGCGCCAAGTCATCCGAAGCCGGGACAAGCCAAAATGACAGCGCTAGGCTTCAACGAGGAATGACAGCGAAAAAAAAATGATAATAAAAATAACAATACGAGAGGTACAAGGGCACTCGCGAATAAGCCAAGCCAAGACGACATGCCAGAACGAGCAGGGTGTTCTTGATATGAAGAAGTCACTCGTGGTCATAAAGAAGCCACGATCAGCCCAATCAACCGGAACCTTCTCCCGACGCTGCTAGCACGGTAAACTATAATGGAAGAATTATAATAATAACAATAAAAAAGGCGCACTCATAAAAAAGAGGGCCTCGTTGTGGCCCAGCGTAAGCACTTCAAGGAGTGGCTCCGGTAACGAAGTACACAGCGCGAAAACGAGGGATCTTGCGCTGCGACGACTCGGGGAAGAGGACGATGACAACACAGTCGGAGAAGAAAGTAAACAGTCCTGCTGAACGGCCGACCAGCAGGATGGGTCCGGACGTACGGAGAAGTAAATCGTGCCGGCAGCCTACGAAAACACCGAGGTCTCCTGGCCTGCCCCATTTTGGCGGGCCGGCGGGAAATAGGCTTTTCATCAAGGCCGGCATGCCATTCGCGGATCATAAGCGCCGTGGGTTGAAGAGGGATGCCGGTGAGGGGAGAGGGGGGGGGGGGGGGGTTGGAGGGAAAGATAGAGAGCGAAGGGAAGGGGGAGGGGTTGGGACAAACGAGATCACCGATGCTTTCTTTCTTTCTCTTTCTTTTTTTACTTTCTGTTTTCTTTCTTTCTTTCTTTTCTTTTTTTTTCTCTCTTGGAATGAGATGTGGGGGAGTGTGGTGGCTGGAGAAAGTTTGGGGGGGGGGGGGGGGGGGGGCTTGTACTGATGTCGTCCAAGCGCGGCCATGAACAAGAATGGCGGTGCCTTGCGGTGAAAGCTTTTGCCTGTATTTACGGATGGGTCGGGCGAGTTTGCATGCAAAGTAATAGCGGAGGACGCCAGGAGCGGCGGCGCGTAACAGCGTTTTGCGTGGAATAGCCACCGGGAGGGAAGAAGTAGTATACGAAGAAGAAGATGACAAAGCACTTCTGGACGAGCATGTGCCATGTTGAAAATGAATCCACTCCAACATATCCAAGGATCTACATCTGCCTCCAGTTTGACCCTTCACCGTGGCTCGGTGGCCAAGGCGTTCTACTTAGAGCTCAGCAAGAGTTCGTAGGTTTGGTTCCAGGACGCTGCAGTCATATTCGAATGCCGAACGATTGCAAGAATGCGCTTCTGTGCTGAGCTCTGGGAGGACGTTGAATAAATTCAGGGGGTCTAAATCAAACTGGAGTCGAGCTTGTATGGCGACTTTCGTAGAGGATGGAAAACTGGGCGAATTTGTATTCATTGATTCATGGCAAATATGCAACAGCGCACTAGAAACGAAGACGAAGGAAGATGTAGGCACAACACAAGCGCAGACTTTCAACTGAAAAATTTATTGAAAAAAAAAGGAGAGAAACGTAGTCTTTGTGTTGCTTTTGAACGATAAATCTCAGTTCTACGGCATTCTATTGTGTGGAAATTGCAGCTCCGGTGGGTTTTTTTAAACATCAGGGCTTCCTCCAAAGCACGTTTGATGCTTACAGAAAGTTTTTTGTCAGCTGCACGCCACTTCGATATTGGCAGAGCTAGCCGCACTCCTCGACGTTCATTAAAGGCATCTAAACATTATTCGTGAATATGTCACCTTACGTGTATGCATCACACTAAACGAAACACTTTTTTTTACATAATTTACTTCATTCAGGCGATTACAAGGTTTTGCCCCACGATGCAACGCAAAAGCAGCACAGAATTCGCGTGACAAGTCCTCCTTCGCCCCAACGATGCGTGTGCGACGAAATCCTCGTGTTTTTCTTTCGATTGCCTCGTGCCGGAAGTCTGCTGTACAAGGTCTCGACATCACGGCAAGTCATTTGGCGTAACTGCATGTACAGTGCAAGCGATGCTACAGCGCTGAAGCCGCCTGTGTCATTTGGTTCTTGAGCCCTCTATTATATGCAGTCTGCCCTCCTCTATACCGGCATTTCAATCAGATAGTCCAGCCCGTAAACACGGGGCAACGTCGGAAGGGTCGCTGTAGCTACCGGTTCCGCCTACTAACCTACCCATTAATCATTCAAAGGAGACTGGACAGGAACGTTACGTTAGGCTGGATTATAGGGCATCACAAATGCATTAAAGGGAAAACTGTCATCCGGTTGGCTGTAGCACCAAGCTAAAACAACCAAGTGCCTCGAGCGGTCAGTCGCGCAGCAATATTGCGTGTATTCGCTTCTTTCCCGCTCGGAAACAAACACTTTGATGTAGCACGTATTGAGCGACAGAAAGCTGTGTCGGGAGTTTTTCATGTTGCTCTACAATTTTCTCCTTGCTACTTTTCATCTAATTGTACTATTTAGGAAGTTGATTATTACATTAAGTCTAATTATCTGATTAGGCGGAATGCAAAAAAAAACAACATCTGAGTATCTCCAAGCAACGGCAAACAACATTACCTTGGTTCTGTCCAGCTACGTGGCATTTGCATATTTTGAAATCTTGGGGCATGATAGTTGGGACACTCTGGACAAAAGAAGAGCGTTCGGCAACTCTATAGCTATTTGAAGGAATCCACGTTGAAAAACATAACAAATTTATTTTCGACGTTTCGACCGGGGACTGGCCTTTATCAAGCATGGTTTGACATGCGTAAGGACATCTGTTCTATACATTTCGGCTATAGTCTTGGTGGAAAATTGCCCAATACCTAGTTTGAAAGGAGAATGTATATTTATAATACCAAAAATAATCAATAATACTAAATAATAAACTAATAGCAATCAATCAAATACCAATCATATTTATAACGGAATTCCCCGTATCTAAGCGTCGGCTCCAACCTCAAGATTCGTCCCTTTTTCGCACATTGTTGACCACCGCGGCACTATGTAGTTACACAAGGCAGAGTAGAGCACAGGTTCCGAGAGGTTGGCTAAATCTTGGAGGAAGCTTAAGCTTCGTCTTTAAGAGCGGAACGCGATAGCCTTCAAAAATTCCTGGCTGATTATGCGCTCGTCCCGTGTTCTTCCTCGGTCCTTGTGTCGTTTTAGCGCTATGTATCCCAGTTAAAATTACATTGCTTATGAGGATTTTTTCTCGTACATTCACATTACAATCCGACGCTATCACGTCTGTAGGTTGTGCTTAAGTCGCACTTCCCCATTTTTCTGACGGTTCTTACTTTGAGACATTCAATTTTTGTTCACTAACGCCTTGCGCCACGCGAAGGGCCTGCCAGGTCGGGGTGGTTCGCGATGATGTGGTTCGCCATGTTTATTTCCGCCAACGACGCCGGCGCTTACGCCGACACCGACGCCGGATTTTCGGCGACACGGGTCCCTTAACGCTTTCGCCTTAAAACGAGACTCGCGGACCTTGTCAAGGACGCGTTGGGCCACATGGCTGCGGAGGCACGAGGCAGGCCAGTCGCTTTGCAATAAACAGCGCGGTTTCTCGAAAGCAACCGACCTATAAGCGGCCTCAGTGCGATTGCGCCGTTCACGTTCGGGAGCAACACGGAAGCCAAACGAGCGGGCGGAAGCGTGATACATGCCTTCCGCGTGTTTGCGCACAAACTCCGGCCTGCGTGCTCAAGCTATTGTCAACAGTGAAGGTTACGGTTAGGTTCTCGCTTGTTTTAAATATTTATCAACTGTCTACGTTAACTGATACAGCTGTATAGTAGCGACCTTGCGGTTGAAAAGCAGGCGTGCAAACACGGCCACAAGTAAGAATGAGAAGGTCAACAGAAGTACCGACTAACCACTCAAAGGATCGCACAGGAATGGAAAAGAAGGAAGACGCAAAACTTATCTGCTGCACTTAAAAGAACGAATATTTCTCATTGTCTTTTTTAATGCGTTAGCATTAGGAGTACGTGTCAAAGTGGAAATATTTGTGTGAAGCCGGCCATGTGGCAGACGCAGAGAACGGATGCAGATCTTAGAAGAGTGTACTATATATATAGTGCAATTGACGGTGGTCTGCTCTGGACCAACGTAAGTTGCACTTTTTCCCTCGAAGCTGCACGACGTGTGTTGAGTGAGCTCCTGAACAGCACTTTGTAATGTGGTGAACGCGGCTTAATTAACGGATTAGGGACCTCAAAGAGGAGCGAGGTAGTTCTAACGCATTTCGCCCGCGTGTACCATTAAATGGCCGCTGAATCGTATCGTATCTTTTTTTTTTCATTCGAGTAAGTAAGTAATCCTTGTAAGTAAATGAATTAAGTGCATGCCTTGCAGCCGGACATTGGAGGCCCTTTACCTTATAATGATTTCCCTGCTCCGTCCTCGACTTTGATTATGTTAGAGCTTTTACAATTGTATTACTTTCTACATTAATAGGAAGCCTTCCCGTTCATGCTGACTTAATCCGTGCACCCATTACTTCGCAAAGCCGTCACTCACCTTCTATACATTCTCTATTTTTGACCGTTCGCCCTCCTGTTATAATCCCCATTGGGATTGGTAGCATATGTAAATACGCTGCCAATATCCATATCCATATGCTGCCAATATATCAATGTCCATATGCTGCCAATATCCACCCCTTATGTAACAGCCCCCAGAGGGGTCCTTAAGGTAATAAAATGAAATGAAATGAAATAAAATACAATACCGAACCTAGTCATTTAAGCTCAGTACCACACTATAGCGAGCCTCATACT
The DNA here is from genome assembly GCF_013339745.2 of Dermacentor silvarum. NCBI lineage: Eukaryota > Metazoa > Arthropoda > Arachnida > Ixodida > Ixodidae > Dermacentor > Dermacentor silvarum. The sequence continues at coordinate 12,453,387 of NC_051160.1, forward strand.
CTGATCGTGGTCCTAGAGCGTAAAACCACAGAACTTCACTTTTCGTAAAGCTAGCTTTCCAGTGAAGTACTTGCCAAGGTAATTGCGGTGCAGTCGGTTTTGCCCATAAGCCGGTACAAACAGAGTCTGCTTGTTTAATGACGTGAAACATGTAGACGCGGCTCTGGTTAGGAAACCGTAAGCAAGCGGCGAATCGCAGCAAGCGCCGCCACTAACGTACTTCGCCCTCATTTGAACCATAGCTGGTTTCACAATTAATTGGCGAGAATGTGGAATGCTGAGAAATGCACTTCGGACAAGGGGCTGCTGAATGGTAATTAATATTAAAATGATCTACATCCTGAAAGCATCAACTGAGAAAATGTAGAAGATAGTTGTGAAGAGAAGACTGGCAAATCAGTTTTTCAGAATCCCGGCCGCAAGGCGGGGGGAGGTTCATGAAAGGAAAAAATTGGCATCCACCCAAATGTGGCACGGGACTAGTAGTGGAAATCGATACGGGTTTCACTGAACAAAAAAAAAATCCTCGCAGTTGAGGGAAAACCCGAACCAGGAGCCAGACCAGGACCAAAATCCGGGACTAGGACGATTTTTACCTCAACTGCAAAGCTTTATGAGAAACCCGTCTGGGTTTCCTTAGTAGCTGCGTCCTACATTTGGGTGGATGACATTTTTTTTCCTTTCATGAAGGGAATACTTGAAGTCTTTCTTTTATACTTCTCTCCGTGTACCCAATACGGAAAAAAAAACCTGTCAAGAGTATCGGCTGTGTACATCAAAATTCCAGGATTTCCGTCGGTGAACAACACCCTCTTCACGCTGTCATGCTAGGTGCCCCGCATAAGTAAACTGTCTCGCTACGCTCCTCTTCCCAGAAAAAAAAAAAGCATTTTCACACGACACGGAACCTCGGGAAAATCCTGTCTTCTTTCCACAATTCCTTTTTATCCACATAGCACTCAGAGGCAATCTACGTTAAACTGAAACAACAACAGCAGAGAAAGGAAAGGAAAAAAAAATTAACAGCGCCAGAATAAAGAAAGACGCGGCGAAAATCAGCTCAGGCGTCAAATGAAAGCCGATTTCGAACCGTTTAATGCGCCAGAACTCGGGTCTCGATATCTCCCGTCCAAGCCTCGTTTCCGCCAACGGACGCTTTTCCCACTCAATCCCCCCAAACCAACCATTCCTCCCTTCGCCCTCCTACGCCTTCGCATTTGATCCAGTTTCACTGCAACCCTTATCCCTGCCTGCTCCTCAAAACCCTTCCGTTTTTTTTTGTCCTTGTGCAAAATAAATCGCCGGACCAAAACCTTGCACAAATGTATCCTGACCACGTTTCTCAATAGTCTTTGCCCAGGCTGTTGGAAAACCGGTAAGCCGTCTTAGACAGCGGGGTGTTTTTTTATGTGTTTTCTTTCCTCACGGCATTTTCTTCACGGTTTCTCCGGTTGCGGGCTCGTAGGACGCAACCTGCTTAAGAATGAGAGCTAGGAGCTTTCGGAAAACGCGCAAAAGAACTATACTCTGGAACGGACTAGAACAACAAAAAGCCACAGAGCAAAGCTTGTTCCGACCGAGTACGTGCAAGGTGCAGAAATGGAGCGTTGAAGTAAAAAAAATAATAATAAACGTGTAAACAAAACAAGAGGAGCGACGACCACAGAAGCAGAAGACCTTCAAGCGACTACGCTTCGTGAGAATCGGATACAGATCCCGACAGAAGTTTGGAAACCGTCACCATGCCACGCCACCATTCAGCTATCCTGAGATTCGAAGACGAGCTTGTAGGCCATTCGTTATGTTGCAAGCTTTCTTTCCTAACGTACACCGAACGAGATGAAAAATAAGCAAGCTAAGCCGAAGCGAAAGAGTCCCATAAGAGCAACGCTTTTCTTCTCACAAGTCGGATGGGATATGGAGTTATGACGTCAGAGACAAGCCTTTCACAAAAAACCACCAGGGGAGTACTTTGGCGCCACCGTATATGAGAGCTTCTTTACGGCGCGCTGCGGGCATGCCACGGGATCGAATGCTGGTTCGTGGAATCTTCGTAGTAGTAAGTGGTTCGTGTGGAAAGGGAAATGTTGGCGCTATCTTCTGCAGCCCTTGAGGGAGCACGGCTCAGCGCCAAGTGGAAGCTTCGGCTCTCCTTGAGCGTAGGTGACCATGAAATTGCGATCCGTGGGATGTTCCACTAAGTGGACTGTGCATTTTAACGCGAGATGCATGGATGGAGCTTGGCAGTCGGTGGTGACGATTGGCGTCTGCACAACAGGCTTCTAGCTCTATCCAATCAAAGCGCGCTGAACACTTAAGAATACTCTACTCTCAGACCTCCTTCGTATATGGACCAATCGGCAGCTTTTACCTAGGTGACGTCACGTGCATGACGCTGTTGGCTTCACGATGTGCGAAGAAAGGAATGGAAAAGTTAGGAAAGAAGCACGCGATTGTTTTTTTTTATATCAGAGATGGTTTGGGGGCCGTTTAAGGGTACATGAGCGTCTCTCTCTCTCTCTTTCTCCCTCTCTCTATTTGCACTAATACGCCTATCATAATATTGCGGCCGCTGTAAGAGATGAGTGAGGCCATAAACGCAAAGTTCATTACAGCTGCCCTAATTCAGCGCTTGATTGGCTCGCGGAAGCTCCATGTATTTCACGTCGCCGCGCCATCTTCGTGGTATACGACGAATACTGCACGCGGCAAACAGTTCCGTGGTGACGTTTAATGGCCCACACTGGCTAATTTGTTTTTCACTTCACAACAGCTGTATAACATGATGATCTCCTTTCATTGAAATGAGTCGCGGGCACCAGTCGGTCCATTCGCTGCCAGGTCCACGCGAAGCCATTAAACTATATGTACAGCGTGGTTCATTTTCACTCGCCTCGTTATCAAGTTAACCGAGCGTACACACCTGACCGCATATAGTTATGTTTGCGCTCTCCGGGGCGTTAATTATTATGGTCTCTCTAAAGTGCAGAGCGCGGAGACAGATTAAGCGATGGCGTGGCCGGTGAACCCATTTATACGGAGCAGTAAGGTTGAGCTAACGTGGGCTCTCCTGCCATATTTGTTCGTTTCTTCGCCTGCTCCTCATATAATGGCTCTTACTCACTACGGCAGGACTGGCCGGAAAGCTGTACATTGGAGGGGGAGGGGGCTAGGAGAGGGCGAAGCTAAAAGTTGAAAAAGAAATGTCGGACTAGTAAAAAAATGAAGCTATCATTATTATACATAACAATGATCACAGAAAGGTTTCCAAAAAAAGCGCTAGCTGACAACGGCCTACCGGATGGGCAGTACTATATATACGCCTTTCGGTTCTAAAGGGAAAATATACAGATACAATGAACAGTCAGTAAATAAAAAAAATAAAGAAGAGAGAGTGAGAGAGAGGATAAGAGTGCGATGGCACAATGAGTAAAGGAGAGGAGATAGATAAAGAAAATGTGGAGAGCAACGCAAGGATAAAGCATGCATCTGCGTCCGCACAGTCATTGGGCAGCACTTGATCTCGGGCAAATGGTTCAATAATTAACACAAAATTAGACCACATCAGAGAGCAGAACGTCTGGACTGTGATCGGAAGTGCAAATGTATCGCCCTAACAACAGAAGGGCTCTGTAAGCTTGATAACGTTTACTAACATTAACACGCACAAGGAATATCACTAATAACATTAACCCCACAACCAGAAGAGAGAGGCTCACAGTGAGATGGAGGCCTGACGTGATTAACAGTGGTAGAAGAAGGAATGTCGCTGGATGCAACGCTTCGTCAAGTGAACGTTGTACAGTACGGTTGCACAGGAGTCAGTTTATTATTATTGCGATAGCAATTATATGGACACTTCAACCGGATTTCTGCCGTCGTCGTCGCCGTCGCCGTCGTCGTCGCCGTGAGGTTCCCTATAGATAAAATCTTCGCCGCGCGCCGTATGGCCGAGCGGAAGCGTGCGGGGACGCGCGCTGTCACTGAGAGCGAACGCACTCAATCTCCCACGCGCAAGCAAGGAAGCGGGAAGAGAGCGCCGGAGGGAGCGGGGGGGAGGGGGGGGGCGCACTTCTACTCTGCCAACAACCGCGCTCGTCGCTCGCTCACACCGTCGCTTATCTCCACACGGCTCTGACCTTTATGCGCCGTGCATTCGCCGCTCAGTTTCCGTTGAAGCGATAGACCGCACGTACCTTCGCCCGCTGCTGCGGCGTATGCGCTTGCTGCCAGCGTTTTGAGAGTCGTTGTCTGCAGTCATTCAGTGTGATCTATTCAAGTTTGTTTGTGCGCGCTCACACCACGCTTGTTCAATCAGTTAGTAATAGTCGGGCCACATTTTCCAACGCACGCTACACATGCAATGCTGCCCGGGTCGGCAGTGCAGCGCTACAAGTGTGTCCCTTCACACGCGCTGCCCACGGGAAGCGCTTCTCATCAACAGCACCGTTTCACACGCGCCTTCTCGTGGTCTTCGAGTCTCTCTTCATGTCGGTCTACATACGCCGCAGCACACCTGCTTACTTAATGAGCTCATGTTTACTACAATTCATATTGCTACCAAAGCCGCTCACCTTACTTCGTAGGACATTGCTGTGTTGCTATCGCATTCATTGCTTCGCCCTTAGGGCGAAACTGTGACATTTTTTCTTACTAAAAAGAAATTTAGATTGTGAAATATTGGAAGGAAAATATTTGAGTCATGAATATTTGTTCGCTTCTACAAACAAGCAATCATCTGCATATCTTAACAGCGGAGCTGTTTAAGGTCGATGTTGAGCCGTGCCGAGCGTAAGCCAAGAATCGGCGCAGCTGGGTGAGGAGCGCGCGCCAGGGCGCAGGTGTTCGGAGAGCGGCCAGGGTCAGAGAGGAGGAAGGCGCGCGCTGAGCGGCAGGTGGGTGGAGCTAAAGAGAGGGTAGCGATGACGTAGCGGTGGAGAGATCAAGGGAGAGTATGCGCCAAGCAGTAGTTGAGGCGGAGCTTAAGAGAGAGAGAAGTGATGACGTAACCATGACGTGCAGGGTTCTCCTGAGCTGAAGAGAGCGTGCGCTGGCGGCGGCGTCATTCTGCCATGAGGACGAAGAGGCAGCTTTCTCCCGAAGAAGGAGAGGCGCGGCGTCAACGGCGTCGTGACGCTACTCGGGAGCGGCTTCAACGACTGCGCGCAAATCGGGAATTCCGAGCAAGGGCTGCTGAAGCAAGGCGACTGAGTAGGGTTGGAGATCCATAGTTTACAGAGAGAGAAGCTGCGTCTCGGCAACGCTACGAAGAAGCTCACCGTGAAGATATACAAATCGATGTTTAAGCTAAGAAAAAGTTAAGGCTAAGGAAAGCAAAAGTTAAAGCTAAGTAAAAAAGTTGTCGCAGTTTCACCTGAAAGGCGAAGCATCAATTGCGAAAGCAAATTTGTAGAGAGCTATACGGAGTAATGATAGTAGCTTTATCAGCTGTATAAACTTGGACATGCAGCAGCACCGGCAACACGCAGAACTGTTGTCGACGCCGTCGGCGTTTTGCCCGCGTTCGCACGAAATGCGTGCGGCGTTGGTGACTGTTGCTGGAGCCTCTGATATAAATAGACACTTGGTGCCGCAGCTAAACGTCGCCTCCCTTCCCCCCCCCCCCCCACGGCCTTTCGCGCGTCGGAAGAAGGCGTGTTTGCTCTACACATATGGTGATTGTAAAGGAGGAAAGAGACGCCTACTTCTGCAGCCCTTAAGGGAGCACGGCGCAGAACGCGCGTTTGTTCTCCGCCGTGGGTTCACTCCCCGTGAAAGCGCGCGTCCCTCGCGCCCTTTCACTCGCACATACAGCGTTCGGTGGCGCGCGGCGACGATTACATCTACATTGACGTCATACGGAACCTCACGGCGACGGCGACGACGACGGCGATGACGACGGCGACGACGACGGCAGCGCCGACGGCAGAAATCTGCTTTGGAGTGTCATATAATTGCTATCGCAACAAAATTCAAGTTAACTCTAAGTATAAGCCAAGTTAAAGCGAAGTAAAAGCTAGTATAAGCCACCAGCTCCGCTGTTTCATCAGCCTTCGCGACGTGGAGCTGGCTGTGAAGTCTGTGAAGCTGGCTAATTTTTTTTTCCTTTCCCAAAGCTTCTCAAGCCTAGTGTATTTCAGCAGAATCGATTTCCTTTAACAATATCATAAAAGAAAAATTATGGGGTTTTACGTGCCATAACCACGATCTGATTATGAGGCACGCCGTAGTGGGGGGACTCGGCAATAATTTTGACCACATGAGAATATTTAACGTGCACCTAAATATAAGTACACGGGCGTTCTTGCACGTCGCCCCCATCGAAATGCAGCCGCAATAGCCTGGATTAAATCCCACGACCTCGTGCTTTGCAGCACAGCACCACAGTCACTAAGCAACCACGGCAGGTCAACAACATTGTAATCGTCTTGTTTCAGAGATATATAGTTGCAAACAGTAGCATTTTTCATTACAGTACTGTAGTACAGCGGCCTGTCTTTTTTTTCAAATAGGGTCCGACTGTAAAAAAAAAAAAAAAAAAAAAAAAAAAAAAAAAAAGAGATAGAGACGTCCGTCGTGGAATGTATGTTCGCTAGTATAAACGAGAGAATCTTTTTTTGTTTTTTAGAAAAAAAAAACATGAGCGCTCGTACGCACAGACGTGCGCGTTCTTTAAACGATCATTTATGGCGCTGCGATGAGGTAATGCGGAATATTAATGTAGCGCGCACGCGGACATATTCGGGGGCCGAACCCTCGCGCTGCTGCTGCTTCCGCTAAGCCTCGTCTCTCCGTCTCTACCTCATAGGAGCGCTTTGGCGTGCACCGTCAATCTTAATAACTACGAACGGCTGCGCGGAAACCAGCCGCAAAGCGTTAAATCGACTTTTAATCGCGCCCTATATGGATCGGCAAAGGACGACAGCGAAAGTGTTTTTATAGATCGCTACGCGTAATGGCGCCGTTGCCACGGGAACGCTTGGTGGTTAATTACGCCTTCGTTTCATTATGCGTACGATTGCTGCTTCTCTCATGCTATACACTGTCTCTCTTCTATCTCTCTTTTTTTGTAGTTTGAACATTAAAAAAGAAAGAATTGCATGAGGCATTTGCTCGTAAGACGTGAAGACAGCTCGAAGATATAATCGCTTTTCGAGCCGATTCTCATTATTTGCCTTGTACGTTACGAACGCGAAAAGGCATATTTAAAAAAAAATACAGCGATCATGTACAAAAAGCATCATCTTCATGTTCTTGAAAAAATCACCATTTCCGCGTGTTTGTTGCGATAAAAAATAAAAAAAAACTAAGGAAAAAAAAAACTTACTCTTTCATAGTCGCGGAGCAATATGACGAGGGGCTCAGAGAATAAATAACTCATCTGTCACCACCGAAGACGACAGAGGCACATCTGAGGCACCTAGCATATACTGCCCTCTATGTCGCACAGAAGAAACCAAAACGAAACATCATACACCTGTATTGGGAGTCTCATGCCACGCTAGATACTATAGTGAGGTGGTTTAGTGGAGGATGTGGTGCCACTGCCGCTACACGAGGAATGAATCTCCCCACCGCTTGATCTCCCTCTGGAAACGCAAACACAGCGTAAGCTACCAAAAATTAAGCAAGTGTTGCACGTTTTTACAACGTGAAGGCGAAAGCCTGCCCGCTGCGGAAGACGACGACGACGAACGCACGAGCAGTCGCACGAGCGCGTCTCTGTGACCACGTGACGTGTGCAATCAGCCACGCAATAGGCACACCTTTAGTGAGCCACAACCATGGAGGGCAGGGAAACGGGCTCGTCGCGCACCACACAGGCCCGGTTTCGATTCCAACTCAGACCGAAATTTACAAAATTTTTATTTCAAAGCCATTAATTTACTTTGCTTACAGGCACCTCCCTGAGAAATGTGACGTCAATCCGAGCATTTTAGCCGTGTTTTTACTCTTTGCGGCGTCGGCCATTTTTCGTCACGGCACAGTTTCGCCAAGGTCACTGCAAGGTCAACGCAACGGCACCGCCAACATAGACACCTAAGGCCTTCGCCTTAATAAGGAAATTCGACACAGAGACCGACCTCATCGGACTGACCTGACTGGACCTCGACACATGTAGAGCAACTGGCCAGTGGCAAAAGGGTGTTTAACTGAACTAGTTTTGGTTCATTCTTCGAGGTTTGTAGCAGCAGAAAGTTGAAGAACACAGACACAGAAAGGAATGAGCAGACGTGGACGTAGCTTGCCCAGTGGTTTAAGGCGTTGCGCTGATGAAACCGAAGATATGGGTTCCGGTCCCAGCCGCCGCGGCACGCATTAAGAACCTCGGGAACCTCGGGTGGTGCTTAAACTGTTCTTAAACCACCTCGGGTGGTCAAGTCAGTCCGGAGTCGGACAGTGGCCCACACACAATGGCGGGCCTCATAACCATAACATGGTTCTGGCAAGTAAAACACCAGAATTTTATTTCTAAGATTGCCGCGAAGTACTAATACCACACGGGAACAGAACAGAGCATGAAAACACTGACAAAAACAAGAACAAAACACTACAAAATAGGAAAAGGAAGACAGTAAGGCATAATGTGTACACACACGAAAAAAACTCCAAGGCTGCGCTGATATACAGACAGCGCCACGTAGCGATTACAACACGGCCTCGTCAGCAGAACGGTCAGAATGAGTGACAGAACCACGTGGGACGTCTGCGGTTGCCTAGAGACCATCGACCACCCTTTGCGCAACTGGACGATGCCTACACAGGATAATCACTAAAGAAGCTTACTTAATGGAAGACCCTGCAAACATAACATTGTGCCACGCTTGCCTTCCGATTCATCACATTATTTACAAGGCGAAGACGTCAGCGATGTTCCTCGGAATTCGTCGTGGGTCACGTGCTACGACGAATGGCGCGTTCTTGTAAGCAATGGCATTTATGTATGCCTTATTTGAATTGAGAAATGGATGTTCTTTCGAAGGGTGCCGACCAATATCAGACGTACTTCCTTTTTTTTTGTTATTGCAGGGCTTATATAAAGAGCTCAAATTATGATACCATGTTGATACGATCTTGACACTGATAAATATTTGGTGAAGCATACAATGGTTCACCGACGTAAATGTTTGCGGAATTAGCTTTTCCAATGTTAGTCGAAGTCTTGCCTTGGGTGTATGCCTATCTTAGGAGTAGCGGCATGTTGCGAGCGAATTTCGTTGAGAAATCGTTTTAGGGGAATGTAGAAATACCTTTGAAAGCAACTTGCGTGGATATCTTATCTGAAAATCATCAAGGTTATTTATCAATCTGTTTATTTATTATTGGCAGTAAATGTTGGCAACGAGTACAGTATGCCTCCACAACGGTAAGTTGGTAAACGTATAAAGGAGGATGACGGATGAGGTGAAACATTTAAGCTATATTTAGCACTTCGCTACCAAGCTTTTGGGCAGTCGCTTGCAATTAAATATATCGCACAAGAATAAAACTTTTCAAACTCCCCATAGTGTCAGATATAGACAGGTCCGGACCAGTTCAGTGTGTACATGTAGAAAGAACGAACAGGTTGGCAGGCTAGGATAAAAGGATTAGTGGTCACCGCTCCTGAAATCAGAAACAGCTGTAGTGCAGTTTAATGAACTCCCCGGGTCGTCAGAATTATTTGGGAGCCCTTACAACTATACCATCCGTCAAAGTCCTTCTGTGCAGTTTATCCATGGCAAAAATCATCCACGCTACTTTGCTGCATCTCAAGAGAAGGCCTATTGAAGGCAACAAAAAGTCAATAGAAATACAATATAGGTAGTTCTATAACTTTGTAAGGGCTGCAATAGTTACGTCAAATCCTGCGGTAAATCAGTACCACGCTGGAATTTGCTATATAGTTGGTCTTTTACATCGGATGTAAGTTGCGCAACACAGGTTATTAGAAAACAAACATGAATGATGCGTACCGTCTGTTAAGGAGTGAAGAAAAACCAGAGACAAATTTGTGTGACAGCATGCCCTTCTATAAAGTCCAATAAAAATGTAGAAATCGGTGGCGATTTCGCTTTAAATGCGAGAGAAACGCGTTAGCATTACGTAGCACCTTTTTGAGCTCCAGAATCCATGATCTTAACGGCGTTCACCACACTGGAAAGTGTTGTTCAGGAGCTCACTCGACACACGTCCGGCGTCTTCGAGGAGCGAAGTCCAACTAACGGTGGTCCACAGCAGACCACCGTCAGTTGCACGTGCCGAACAACGCGGTAAGCGACGTGCTCGGCTCGGAACTGTCGGGTGTTTTTTGGTTATGGAGAGGAATCTAGTTCGTTATATCCATTGGCCGGCCAACTTCACTTCGTTAAAACGAGAATACATAGATCTCCATGAGTATTTCAAGGGGAATATCGTTTACTTCATTATACCCATTATTTCATTATATCCCGTTGCGTTAAAACGAGCTAGGTTAGTATATATATCGTTTTTAGGCTACGATCGGCATTACCCAGACCACCACGGAAGCAGGAGCTGTTTTTGAGCTCGTGCAAGTCCTGTCTTTCCGAGTGAAGACCACCTTCAAACGTATAAGCAAATATTTCGGTTAATGAACGTAATAAAGAAAGATTACGAACTTCATTTGTTGTGTTCTATCTACCACCACTGTCGTTTTACAGCGAATACTGTAGCTTAGCTAACTCTGAAACGGTACAAGTAAGGCTGATCCGACAGTAGGCTAACAAGTCGCGGTGCTCAAACCAGAGGCCTGTCACTCTCAGTAAAGCTCTCTGAAAAAAAAAAAAAGCGTGGGGCACTACCCTACTTCGCCATTCGACGCAAGTCTAAAAGCCGCATAACAGAAAAAAGAAAAAAGACGTAAGCTGAACGCAACATACAGAAGCATTCAGTGCCAATGGATGTCCATCCCAACCCCACCAATCCTCCTTTTCAATCTGCCCTTCGCCTTTCACACTCCAATGTCAGATTCTGGGCCACTTTCCCGCACAGCCAAACCCGGGTATTGATTCGTCCGGCACCGCTTTGTCCAACGTGGCTACAGGCTTTTTTTTTATGTGTGCCTTTGACTTTCGGCAACGGCTGTCCTGTCGACAGCGGCGCACTGCGGAGGGAGGAGCGGCTAGCGCGGGTTTGAAGGTGGGGCCGGGATAACCGCGGACGGAGCCACGGGCCCCATCTCTGAGAATACTGTTGTATAGTAAAGAAGCAGGCCCATATATTCCGCTACACTTGTTTAATGCATATTTGATGTGCTCCTTGCTGGAACATTTGTTCACACGTGTTTATTCTTTCCTGATTGAAATCTCTGAAGACCTACCAAAATAGATATACGACGTTCTGCTGCAGAGTCGAAGGTTGCAGCGCTGAAGCGAGCATAAAATATATTGTTTGTGTGAGTGCTACCCACGATTATGGGTAGTACCGGCAGAGTACTACCCATGGCCGGTTACTACCCATGACCGGTACTACCCATGATTCTAGGCTATTTTGCACACAAATTTATTAATCGAAAAAGTAAACATACGCAGACCCAACGTAATCGTTGGCATGTAAATGAAGCGAAGATTGTTTGAGTTTACGAAGTAGCAGCAGTGGCGGATGACGCGAGCACCACCCCGTCGCCTGTAGCGGCTAGCTGTCTGTGTCGTATAAACAAAGGCGATGTGTAGTACTCGTCGAGGGAAGAATTGATGAGCGTGCAGACAGAGAAGTACGAGAGATATGTAAACAATCCGGCAGAGCTGGTCTCACGGTGAATGTCGACGTTAATTCGATTAGCATTGAAGCAACGTATCGACGCACGATGCTGCCACTGCTGAAATGCATCAAGTATGAGGCCTGTATGCACACCCGGGACATTTCTCTCTAGCACTTTTCTCTGGACAGGCCGCGCCATCTAGGGCCGCCGCCGCGAAGTTCCCGCTGACGAGCGTGTGGATATATATTCACACAAGACTGTGTGAATATGTATGACGCTAGTTCGACTCCACCCAGCACCAGAGCGATTTAAATTACCTCTCCTTGTCATTGAAGAACGCTCCATATCCAGTGACACTTACCTGGCCTTCCAGCTGAATTGAGAAACAAAATAATGGTCTGCCAAATTTGGCGGCCAATTCGGAACACTTGAAGATGTCACCAGCCTAGAACAGTGTCTCAAGCGTTCGTGTATGAAGCGTGGCTATACACTGCATACACTGCACGGAACATCAGCGTCGCGTCGCGTAGCGAAGGTCGGGGCCTAGGAGGGGGGGGGGGGGGGGGGGGGCGCTCCTTCCATGAAGCTCGCCTCGTCCAATCCACTTTATTTCCTCTTGCGGGCGCCTTCGCTCAATTTCGCCGAAGAGCGCGCTCGCTCGCACGGGGCCGAGTGCGGAAGCATCACTCATCGCCTCCGACACACTTACAGCTTTTTTCTCGGCCTTCCCCGGGTACTAGACTTGCGGCTTTCATGCTTCGAACCACTGAGTATAGTAGCGCTAGGTGTAATGCAGCGCCCGCTGTAAATTTGTAACTTAAACGTAGCACCCGCTTTGTAAAGCAGACAAGCCTGCGTAGCTTTTTTTTTTCTTTTGAATGAAAGCTAGTCTATACCCAACATGGCACAGCTGACAGGATTGGAACCATTGGAAACCCAATGAAATGTTTCAGAGTGTAAACTTATCGCATTTTGATATACAGACGATATGTCTCGATCTTTGAAGGTGCAATAGGTCTAGCGGGACACACTCTGCAACAGAACAAGAAATACTTTTTAATATATATATATATATATATATATATATATATATATATATATATATATATATATATATATATAGCTAGCCTATGCTCAATATGGCCCAGCCCACAGGATGGGAACCTGCGCGCTGAAAACCCAATGAATTTTGCAATGTGTGACACTGTTCTTATATTGATATCCAGTGTCTACATTCCAGGATTTACTTTTAGGGGGCATTGGTTAGGTCTAAAGTAGCATTACTTTAGTATAGCAGACAAACCTCTGTTTCTTTCTTTCTTTTTTTGAAGTTAAGCTAGTTTACCGAACAGTACTAGGCCCGCTTTGTGGACAACTAGTTTCTCGTCTAGTGAGAAGAAAGCCGAATCCGTGCTGAATACATGTGACCTTTGCGACTTCTACTAAGTTCGGTGAGGTTAATCTTAAAGTTTTCCGCATTAACGTTGGCATGAAATGCAGAAACGCTCGTGTACTTGGACTTGCGTGCACGTTAAAGAACCACTGACAGTAAAAATTAATTCTGAGCGCTACACTACGGATTCGCCTATACCTCACTGTGCAATTTCGGACGTTAAACCCGACAATTTCATTTTCCATACTGAAAAAAAAAATAAGCCGGCGGTTAAACATTTTTCTGATCAATGCACTACGCCATCTCCAACCCTAACCCCACTAAGACATTAAGCTCTATCAGTCAAACCTAAAGTTATCGAATATCTCTTACTGACGGATGCGTTAACGAGTACCGTAAGCATATAACTTTGTTCCAGCCCGACTTTTCTTTAATTACCATATAACGATATTGCTAGACGCTTTAGTCACCGTACCCGAAAACATAGACACCCTGTCTCTACTACTGTGCGAGTGAACTGTCTGTCTCCTTCGCCCTTTTTTTTTCTTTTAATCGCTTATCCTCTCTCCTCCGTGCAGGGTAGCAAACCTCACACCCGTCTGGTTAACCTCCCTGCCTTTCCTTGTTCCTCTTTCTCTCTCTCTCAAAAAAAAAAAAAAAGTGCGCGCCGCAGTAGATGCAGGCCCTTCTCTCTACTTTCCTTTCTTTTTATTCATGTAACACAAAAGAGAGGCAGCAAAAATTAAAGTAGGACTTTTAATTTTGTTGGTGTACTAAACGCTAAACAACGACGAGAATTTGCCGCGCTATATACGATATACGCACTCATTCCTTTGTGTATGCCGCTCTAGAATCATCCGTCATCTCAGGCCACGGCGTTGAAGCGCTCGCACGAATAGCAAGTGTGCTTTGCCATTGATCGCTTACGCGGGAAACTGGCAACAAAGCGGGCCAATTTCTTTAATTTTGAGTGGTTGGCCAACTTTGAGAACTCTTTGTGCCGCTTCTACGTAGGCGGCAAGGCCGTCGCTTCACATACGTACGCCACATCGGCGCGACGCCATCCATCAAAAAGTCGCCCGGAGATTGGGCGCCCCTGGCTGCCGCTTTCACAACGCCAACCGCCGCTAAAGTGAGGAAATTAATTCATTCCGTCTTTCTGTCTTCCTTTCTTGTTATTCTCAAACACACACACACACGCAGTCACGCACATTATGACTCATAAATTCTCTCTAACTCTCGTTCTTGATGATCTTTCTTAAGATAGCTATTGTAACACTAACGTCCTTTTTAGTTAGCAGAAAGAAATAACAAAAAGCGAGAGGCTGGCGTAGGTGTGTCCTGTTAAAGACGACCTTTTCGTAACGCAGTAAGAATTTCTGCTAGAACGCCACCCTCGCAAAAAGGATGATTAATATTCAATTCTATCTCAACAGCAAATCCATTTAGACAACAAAAACTCAACAGAATTTCCGTAACTATTTTTCTAAGGGCATGCACCGGTCCGTGTCAGTAGGATACTGGATGAGCTGCCGAATCATCAATATTCGTTTTGTTGCTAATTTACCGTTGCAGACGACAAAACAAACAGAAGAACAGCCAGAGGCCGATCCCGTCTGCCATTTGCGTTCGTGCAACAACGCAGACGACAAGTGTTCGTCTCGCGTAGTTTCTTTTTCTTTTCTGTTATCGTGCCTCGTTGATCCTTCATTGATATTAGACGATACCCGGTGACAGAGTGGCGCCCGTTCCCTGGTTTACGGTGGATCGGGAGACGCGTCCATACATCATCATTGCCCGAGTCGTGGACGTATGGCGAGTTCACCGACCGCCCTCCAATCGGAGAATAGATAGATAGATGAGCCAACGGACACGCCAGTGTGCAGTCTATACAGACGCAACGCCGCAACCCACTGTCCTCTCCTCGTGACGTCACGTGACGTCAGAAAAAAAAAGGGGGGGCCACGCCCTGGCGTGGTGCATTCTCGTGAGAGTTTCCTGCAAAAATCAGTGTAGTTGGTGACAACCTCAAAATTAAAAGCATATATGTAGGCTGCCCAACTCAAACACAATTTGCACAAATGCGCCAGCCAACTAGGTTCACTCGTTTAACCCCGCAATGCCCAACGTATCATTTTTGATACGCTGAATTTGATGCCTTTTTAGGCATCAAATCAAACGCTGGAAACCCAATTAGAGCCCATAATAGCGTTTTTGATTTGCTGGAGAGAGTTTTCAGTATTGAATGGAGGAGGAAAGAGAAATTCAGAAGGCAGGGAGGTTAACCAGAATAGCGTCTGGTTGGCTATCCTACCCCGGGGGAATGGGAAAGGGGAACACAAAGATGACAGGGAGAGAGCGGAGGGAAGGAAAGAAGGAAATTAGCGGTGAGTTCACTGACGCGTGTGGTATTGCACTAATAGTCACAGACGTTGACACAAGCCCGCCGAATGAATGATTCAGCAAATCAAGTACTGAGTAATTACCGTAATCATTGTTTACTTAATAATTATTTCACTGTTTTCTTCGTACCAATGGCGAGAAATAAATGTGAAAAACCCGTTTTTATTTGATAAGATGTTCATACCCCGGGTCTTTTTGGTGTTAAACTGACGTCAGGTGTTCTGGCTTGTTTAAAACGAGTGTTTTCTTCCGCACAGAGCTATCTTCATTGTGTCGTTGGTTTTAGTACGAAACCTGAACGTCTGAGGCAACCTTTACGGGTGATCCTGAAATCACTGCTCAGCCAAAGGTAACATTGTCACTTGAAAAAAAAATAGCTTTTATTTTACGATTAACCTGTTATTGACATTAGGAGAGAAAAATAATTAATCTGCGAGCGGAGTTAAGCTGCCTCGGCTCTCGTTCACAGGCGAAGGGCAGGCGCACTGCATTTTTGTAGGTGCAGCTTGTGGGCGGATCTTTTTCGGGTGTAGCTTGTCACCGATTAGTCAGGGAACTCGGGCTCTATAGTGTCGCTACAGCAGCCGCAGGTGTGTGGGTTCAGCCAGCGTGTGATGTAAATGTAGATGTAGAGCCTTATAGGTACGAAAGGCGCATACCGTATCGGGAGGATTGACCCCGAATCTGATAAGCCAAAATTATAAACTAAGCTATATGAGACGCAAAAGAAATAATCACTGGGTGAGAATAGCTGGGTTAGAACCATGAGAACTTGAACCTGGCGAGTTTATATACTGATCATATTGAAATAATGAATTTAATGTATTAAGATTGAATGTGTTAGGATTTGTTGGACACCAAATGTTACTTAGTCCCCCTTAATATTTATTTCGATATCATCCTGTTCAGTAATGTACTTATGCATGGCGCGCATACCTGACGTATTAGATTCTCACTTAATTGTGTTATGACAATGTTTCGCTCTTTAATTGCGTATTCTTCTGTTACCTTTTTAACTGTGTACCATTATCTAGGCAACTTGTTGTTTGTTGACAAAATAAACAATTAAAAAAATAAGAAATTGAGTGGTGGGCAGTGCATAGATTTTTCTAAACTTCGCCTTTGTGTCTTCGAACGGCTTCGCAAATTCACCCCTTTCAACAAGATATTGCGTTACGCGTGCGGCACTCTAGAATGATTATTTAAGCGAGTGTGCACAGAAACAACTTATTGCCTTGCGGCGTTCAGAAAATTATGATTGCTAGACAAACGTTCGGAGAGGACGAGCGTAATAAGTAACAGACACGAGAACGTTTCAGAAGTCACGAGCACGAATAATAGCCAATAGCGCCATGAGCACCATTCGCTTTGTATAGCGGCACGGCCACAGCGCCAGAGTTTCGCTCTAACGGATCTTGTCGGAAACTTCACGGCAGGGACGGCGCTAGTGGTGGAAGTTATGGTTCTCTTGGTATATATATACCACGTGACCGGATTCTCACTCTTCACACACACACTTTTCCCCTACTTTAACGCTCCTAAATGCTAACGCATTAAAATGGCCAGGTGCCCAGACCACGATGGCATTACTGAAACAACGGCGAAAAGAGCACAATTTCGAGCTTAAAAACTGCTGTTGCAGTGAAAGAAGCAACAGTGAGAGAGAGAGAGAGAGAGAGAGAATGAAACATCTGATATAGGCATAGGAAAGAGTATAGAAACACGAGCCTCTGGCCAGACAGACCACAGTACGTTTATTTATTTATTTATTTATTTATTTATTTATTTATTTATTTATTTATTTATTTATTTATTTATTTATTTATTTATTTATTTATTCCCTTTTTTACACAAAGTTTGCAAACACTGAATGGACCCATAGCCGTAAGCTAGCTTGTGTCCAAGGAAGTAAATTTATTTAATGGCAATTCGGAGAGTATAAAACACAAAGAGAGAGCGAGAGTTCATCATCGGTATCCTAATTAACATCCTAATTAGTTTCAATTAGTGAACTCGCAAACCTGCACGCACGAGTGTACCGACTGATATCCTGGGCGGACCGAGGACATAAGGCGACGTTTGCGCGCCTAGATCTGTCTGTCATGCGTCAGCTTAAGTTGCGTTGCGCGCTTTTCTGTCGTCTAAAATAAAACGCCTGCAAGGTAGAAATTTACAAACAAAAGATGGAGGAGAGACGACGTAAGTTCATGATTAGGGCGTCGGCAAACTTGAGGAAACGCGTCAGTGCGAATTTTCCTACCTACCTTCTTTCTGTCACTTCGTTATTTTTTTATTTCTTTTTGCGATTTCCGTGGCTCTACAAGACAATTTCTCTCGAAGAAATGCACAAACAATACGACACTTTAGGAAGCTTCAGTCAAAGTACGCACATTTGCATGTTTGCGAAACGGCACGCGTTGTCCGAGTAAGCCGTGATTGTGCCAACCACACCCACAAGCTAATTTGGACCCGTCACGACGTAGAGGATTGTGAGCGGCGGTGACGAAAATCAAGATGGTAACCAAACGCAACACTGTATTTTGTTGTATTATAATGCTTTCATTTTGTAAAAGTAAAACATACTGTGTACACACTGTTTTCTTTTTGTGCTGTAATGTGTTAAATAAGTGATGTTGCTACGTGGTATTGTAATGATCGCGTAATGTTGAATCGATCGGGAAACTGCTGCTTTTTACTCACACTGTTATTAGAAAGGGCGTACCACTCGAACGCTGCTAACTGAAAGTTGTTGAAATACGAATAGCTGAATTTTTTTTTAATTCTGCCCATTGATTTACGCTAGTTGTTCGCAGGGGCAATGCATGGGATTCATGGGTATGCTGTCGCCGAACACAGGCTACATACTGTCATCTCTATACAGAGCGCAACTGCATAGTCTAACGGAGAGACAGGATGGCGCCACGGCTGAGATCTCTGCTGCGCCGACAACGCGGGCGGTTCCGTTACCGAGGCTGCCGAGAAGAAGTGACAGGCGATGACAAGCTTTATGTAGATGACAAGGGCTCGAAGCATCGCATTTGTGCCCAACGTCGCGGCGTCAAATTCTGCGTTGTGTACAATGTCGTCAGTCTGTCAAGAGCAGATACGTGTTTTTTTTTTTCCTCCGTATACAAGACGCCACCCCCTCTTTTATCTTTCTTATCCCGGAGCTGTCAGCACGCGTCCTGTAAGCGAAACCGTTGCATGCAAAGCAAGCGCAGCTTTTGAAGAAGAGCCCCCCCCCCCCCCCCCCACACACACACACACACATACACACACATGTTTTTATCGAAAGGTGTGTCTGCCACAGATGACGTCATTTTTTCTTCTCTCAGCCGGTTTTCTCTGCCACTGCATCAACTTTATTTGTTTACTACTGTTCTTTTTACGGCTTAGTTGCGCCGAGTTACACGTCTGACGCCTTTGACGGTGAAGTAACGCTGGCGTATAGGTACATTAAAAGCAAACACTAAATCAATTTATACTGATACAGTATTCTATAAAAACATTACTTCCGTTGACTTCGCTGCAATAGCTTAATTACCAAAAGAGAGATAGAAGGTCGGTGTTCCAGTTTTTTAATTAATTTTCGCGGCACAACGGAAAAACCGGTACACAGTGTGGCGTCACGAATTTCAATAAATTTTTATTTTTCTATTTATTTAGGCCGTTTTGGCCAAATAAAATTCTTGAAGCTTACCAACTTTAAAATTTGGCTCGCGTAGGATACAATGCAGTCTCTTTATTAATAAAATTTAACTATGTGCGAGGAGATGGAGTTGCCACCACTCTATCACTAACTTGCTCGCTCAGTCGCTCAATAATTCACTCACTCACACACGCAATCAATCAATCAATAGAGGAAACATTAGGTTGCAAGAGGAGACCTAATAAATAAAGTAAAAGTACGACCGCTGGCACCCGAGATATTAGGTATGACGGAGAACTCGAAAAAAACAACAACAACAACAACAACAACACGCCACAGCAAGAACATATACATACCTCAAGAGACAAGAAATATTGCCCTGAAATATGTTGTAGCATACATCGGTTATGGTTTATGGCATCGTAGGATAGACGGGAAGCGCGACACGGCGGCCCGCATATAACTTCGCATTCATCGAAACACACAACGAGGAAAGTTTTTTTTTTCTTCTTCTACAGGCATACATTCCGTATAGGCTCACGAAATATTTCAGGCCGCTCAACGAAAGAACCTGTCGTATCAGAGAAGCGCCATTCGCTACGGCGCCTATTCGCTTTACGCACTTCAAAGCCCGTTTCTTTTTCTTATTTTTCGCCATCCTCGCCTCCACGTTTCTCCCACCTGAAACAACCGTGAACCAGGATGCATGCTACGCGCCGCTCGCACTTACGGGCGGGAAAGTCAGAAGTGATTTGTTCGCGGGAGCGTAGATCAAAGGCGACGTGAGCGAACGCCAAACGCGGGAGTATATAATGCGTTCGCGGGGCTCGCAGCAAATGTGCCCCCGTTGCGCGCCGGTAACGTTCGCCGCTCGTGCGTTACGCAAATATGAATTCGGGATGCTTTGTTTCGGTTGCGACGGTATCACTTGCATTCTCCCCACGTTCTTTCGCGCTTCTCATCCTCTTGTCGCTTTCGGTCTTTGTCCCTATGTAACCTGTTACCTTTTTGTCCTTGAACACTTTACCAACTGGGCAAACTACACACACCTTGTCCCTAGTACACCTTTTTTTCACGATACACACTGCACTCTACACATTCCTCTCTGCGCCGGTAATATTCACCACTCATGCGTTATGGAAATCGAAATTCGGGAAGCGTCGCATCAACAGCTCCGCCGGTTCCTCAATGCGTTCTCGTCACGTTCTTTTCTGGTGTTTGGTTTCAACCTTATCCCAATGTTGCCTCCTTCATCTGTCCCTATGATACTTTACACGTTAACCCTAAACACTTAATATAATGGGCAAACTACACCTTTTCCCTATTTCACCTTTTCACGCTACACTCTGCACTCTACACACACCTCTTTGCGTCGGTAATATTCACCGCTCATGCGTTATGGAAATCGAAATTCGGGAGGCGTCGCGTCGACAACTTCGCCAGTCCCCATCTCATTCTCGTCATGTTCTTTTGTGCTTGATTTCGACCCTAATTTCAATGTCGCCTCATTTTTCGGTCACTATGATCCTTTGCCCGTTGTCCCTAAATCCCTTTACCAACTGGAAAAACAACACCCTTTCCCTACTACACCTTTTCACGCTTCACATTGCGCTCTAGACATCCCTTTCCGCACAGGTAACGTTCCCCGCTCGTACGGCGCTGAAATTTGAATTCGGGAAGGGCCGCATCAACCCCAACAGATCTGCCGGACATCAATATATTCTCCCCATCTTCTTTTATAGTTCACTGAGTTCATTTTCAGCCCATGCTGCCTTCCATGCTTGGTTCCAGTGCTCCCTTTGCCCATTATCCTTTGTCTATACACACTCTACGTACTGCACCTTTTTACACGGCGCACTGTACAATACGCAGCTTCTCATTCATCTCCCCTGAACTTTCGTCCCTCAGACCCTTGAACTTTTGCCTAATTTCTCGCTTTTTGCTGTATTCATTTTCACTACAAGTTCAGCCTTTCCAATGCACCCTTTAGAAGTGATTCATACGCCGTTAGCCATAACGTTCTGAACCATTGCTGCTGCATCCTTAGCCCTTTTCGATACGCTTTGTCGATGTTACCTATTGTCCCTGGTATACCGTTACCACTTTTCATTTATCAGTATAACCTTTACCCTTCATCATTCTTTCGCACGACTTTTACACTTTGCGCCTTTGCACTTCGCACTCAATCATTTTTCTTAACCATCGGCTGCCACACTCTGGCTACAATTATGACTACAATTTAACCTTTTTTTTTTCGTTCATCGTTTGCTCTGTGTTCAAAACACCTTTACACTTTGTTCCACTACCCTTGCTCTTTACACCTCTTATTGTTTGTTCCTTTATGCTTTGTCATACATCCGTTACCTGTTTGTACAGCCTTTACCCTCTCTCCCGGATCACTTTTCCGCTACGTTTTTTACCCTTTGTCCCTGGAGTATCGACCTTCTTCCCACGCCCTTTACACTTTGCCTATTGTTGTTTATCCTGCACACTCTACTTTTTTTTTCACTTTACCATTGATCAATAGAGTGTTTACCTTGTTTACACTTGCCCTTCATTCCTATAGTATTTACTGCCTTTTACTTTTTGTACCCACACCAGCATTTTCTTCAGGCCGCACTAAATTTCTTACCGAAACAGGGTGACCAACGAAGCCACCGTCCGTGCTCGTTTTAAACGCGGCCGCGTGCACTTTCGCCTCGCTTGTGCCGTCATTTGCATTTTTGTTCTGAGCAAGTCATTTCCCGTTTTCTTCTCCCTACGGACCTTATAACCTAACACGCTTCTTCAGGTCTTTGCTTGTTTGTATCCCTAGCGCAGAATGAAACGCACTATACCAGGTATGCGAACAAAATGGCTTTTTATTTCATTTTTTTTTTGCTTCACAAATATCACTTATCCGTTCTTCGTATACATGCCCACAAATTTTGGCTAATGTGTTTGGAAAAGGGGAAGGTAAAAGTAGGGAAAGATTCTTCGACGCAATAACGTTATTCTTGTTTTTCAGAGTCACCCTCGAAAAAAACAACGGGTTATATATACGCAAGAGCTTAGTATAAAACTGCTAAGTTCCAATGTAGTAACTTGCTAACCCCTGTTAACTTCAGTACCATTGCTTCACTGCTCTTACGAAACTTACTAACATGAAGTTTGTACAGCATACAGGCATACGGGCGAACAACCATATGCGTTTTCATAAAACTTCCCCTCTGCCCCCAGAAAATAAAAGTAAGTGCGTTCTTTTTTTTTCTTATACTATGCTCGTGTTAGCCGCCAGTCTTGCGTTGGCGCATAACACGTACTCGTCAGGATGACTCATTTTCTGTTTTGCTTTATTTAAAGACATCAAGACACGAAAGACCCGCGTTTCTACGAACGCGAGCATTAATCTTCAGTGGCCGGTGGCCGAAGATTGCGACGTAAAAAAAAAAAAAAAAAAAAAAAAAACATTAAGAAAAAGAAGACTGATGCGCCACTTTATGCAAGTTTCTCGACATTTTTGGCCAGACGCATGAATGGGATCCCACAAGTGCGAAAATGAAAGGCGCGGAGAATCCGCAAGGAAAGGTTTTACGAATGAGCCGCCCATTTCCCGTTACGGATGAACGTACTTAAATTTTATTTTCAACGCCTGATCAGAGCTAGAAAGCAAAAAGAGATAAAAAAAAGATATTCTCACTTAGTCATAATTTTTGTTTGGTTGTTCGCATTTTATGCGAAAGAGCTGAGGGTCACGTAGTGCAAAAAAAAAAATTGATGGTACACGTCACGTAGATCAATAAAATAGACTGTAAATGTGTTGTCTTTCTTTGCTTGTTTTTACTTAGATAAGTCACGTTTGCCAGGGCGTCTAAGCATGTGGCTGGGAAACCCCCTCTCTCTTTCTCTCTCTCTCTCTCTCTCTCTCTCTATATATATATATATATATATATATATATATATATATATATATATACGTATATACTTCAACAAGCATCACGAGTACCAAAACGTCGAAGCAAAATAAGAAAACAATGTTTTCTTTGGGCATTACAATTCGGCTCAGGCGCGCAGAAGAACAAGGGCCGTGATGGAGAACGATACTTTTTCTAAGAGCGCAGCGAAAAAACTCTGCGCGTTTTTGTTTCGCACATGTGAACGAAGCCTGCAGCTCGAGGAAATTCAAATGATGCGTGAATCTATCTCGTTCGTCTTTGTATCGTTTCGTTCGCCAGGGGGAAACGACACAAGCGATTGGTTTCCGCGCGAACGAATGCGGTGGCTATTGGAGGCTGTCGTATTCGACTGCGCAAACTCGCTGTCCATATATATAATATAGTAATATAAGCGTTAGGCGGCCAACAACACACATTGCGATCTGGTTAGTCAATCTGGCGGTTGCAGCGGTCCATAAAAGATGGCGCGGCTGTTCAGTCCATCAATCTCCCACGAGGAACCTTGTAAGCGGACGCTGTAAGTATAATATATGTGATCGTTTGTATTGGAAACGTTCGTGTTCATCGGCGTGCGAACCAAACGACGACATCGTAGAGTCGGCAGGACAAGCGCTGTGCATCAAATCTGAAGATATATTACGCAAAAAACGCGCGACTGTGAGAAAGACAAACTTGACCCAATCACGCACACACGCACAAAAATCCAGGTAAGGTGGACACTTGAACAAAGCACAATCATGAGCCATCAATGAATGCTACATACTTCATCTTTTGATCGCATAATCGATGCCTGGCTGATGCATGTGAGCACTCATGTTTCACAATTCCATGCGTTTTAGCTATTTCACGTGCGCGCTGATTGATGGCTCATCATGCAATTTTCGCTCATATGACCTTACGGAGATGTTCTTTATCTGGCGCATTTACATGCTCGCGTCTCTCCGGAGAAGGTTTGGCGAAATGTTTTTTTTTTTCTTTTCGGTGAAGTTGAACCGTAACGGTAAAGTAGAAATCATAGCGAACAAAGATAAGTTCAAATACACAGTGCACAGGACCTTCGCTAAACGATTCACTAAGATTTATCGAAAAAAAGAACATCGTACTTAAATCTAAGCACTGTTTATTTAATAAATTTCCCAGTTGGCCGTGCTCCACATTTGTGTCTCAATGGATTGATGTCCCAGCCGAAAGCTAATTCAGCACGTAATTTTTTCACCGTGCTTATAAATCCAGTGTTGATAAACCGTTAAGTTCAACTATAATTACTAAAAACAATAATCCCCAATCATGTAGGCGTCCTGTCGTCTCAAGACGTTTCACGGTGCATGGGGGATCTCTTCTCCCCTTCCTAGCACATCGGCCAGCTTTGTCATCTTCTTGTGTCAGGAGAGTGCTCGAATTGGTCTAATTGAACAGCCAAATTCCCAATTACTACCAAAGCCCAGAGAGAGAGAGAGAGAGAGAGAGATAGAAGGAAGGCGGGGATGTTAATTAACCAGTCAAGAGTCCAGTTGGCTACCCTACGCTGGGGCAAGGGAGAAGGAGAAGAGAAAGAAGGGAGAGGGAGGGGGAGGTTGAGAGACGTGCACGGACAGCACTATAGAGTCAAAGGCGCACCACAAGCCAGACGTTCTCAGAAAGCACAGAAGTGCCTTCACTGCCTTCCGAGCCGATGATCGGTGGGGACGGTATTTAAGCATTGCCTGTTGACCCAGAGGACGATCATCTAGTTTCCTGAATGTGTTGGACACAGATTGTCTTTGTGCTTCAAACTGATGACCGAAAGCTAAAGGTTGGATGTTCCAATGGTGCACCGAACAGCGCAAAAGACAGGACGAAGTACATACAGACGACAAAACGCAGCGCTGAATCTCGGAATGTTTGTGTCAGCCGGGCCCGTGTCACTGCCTGCCGCCTTCCACTCGTACTTGAAAGAGAAATCATTTTAGAAAACTCTGCCGGTAAATTCGAGGCCCAGAAATATACGCATCGGTTAATAGGGAGGCAGGGGGAGCCCGACGAATGCCTCGCTTTGAATCTCGGACTGTTCGTCGCGTGTACCACCGGGTGTGATCCTGTTTTTAGACCAGCCGTCTCTCTCCTTACCGCTACGTGCACGGCTCGTTAACTTGCACCGCAGCAACCGCCAACGCAGGGCTCCTCGAGCACCGAAACCCCGGCGTCGACTGTGACTAACGACGCCGTGATGTGGGCGGCGGTGGAGGCGTTGTCGCAGTGGAGGCTGATGCCCGCAGAGTCCCTATATAACAGGGTTGCACATTATTCACTTTCAACTCACCGCGCAGGAATGGATTTGCAGAGCGCGGCCAACATGACGCGCGCCTTGTCTTTTTTTTTTTTTCTGTGCACGGCTCGCGCTTTTAAAGAGAACGCGAGAAAAAGAACTTATGCGAGGAAGGCTGGCTGTCGCGAACGTGCGCTGACGTCAGCGGGAATTACGGGGCTTTTGATGAGAAGCATTAGACAGGAAGCTCGCATCAAGGTCACCAAGGTCATTTGCAATTTTTCGGTTCGCCTTAAAGAAATTAATTTTCCGCTTACAAATTCGGCAACATAATCCTACGAACTTAAGCTAGACCTAATACTGTTTATAATATCGAAAACTCACGAGGATGTCATCATCATCATCAGCTTACTTTCATGTCCACTGCAGGACGAAGGCTTCTCCCTGCGACCTCCAAATAACCCTGTCTTGCGCTAGCTGATTCCAACTTGCGCCTGCAAATTTCCTAACTTCATCACTACCGTGCACCTAACTTTCTGCCATCCTCGACTGCAGCTTCTCTTCCCTTGGAACGCGTTCTGTAACTGTGATGATCCACCGGTTATCTATCCTACGCATGAGGATATATGAGGTAGTTATTTAATTAATCTTAAAATAAAAGTAAATGTCTCGGTTTTGTGAGGAGTGTGAAGCGATAAGCTAACTTAGGATTTCAAAATAGCCAATCTGTATTATCTATGCAGTAAGGGTTCATTTAAGCTAAGTCACGTGACGACAGCAGTTATCTCGGGGTTCTGGGTCTTGTCGGCACGAAGGTCACATCAACCGCAACAAAGTCCGTAGCTCCGCCCCCTTAACGCGCTAGAGGCCTATAGCTACCGCGCACGTGGCGTGGAGGCGCGCGCTCATTGGTGCAATGATTTATACACCAGGCGCCGCTTGCTACTCTCTACAGCTATTGAGAGAGAGAGAGAGAGAGAAACGAGAAGGGAAAGGTAGGGAGGTTAACCAAGGACGTGCCTGGTTGGCTACCCTACGCTTGGGGAGAGGGAAGGGGAAGAATAGATAAAGATAAGGAATAGATAAGCGCTCCTCTACAACTAGAGTTACCATATAGGTTCCCTTTAGGGAGCCTGTATAATACCTCTAGCTGTGGAGGGAGCTATGTATAGGCTAAAGCGATCCTATGTATAGGCTTCCTAAAGGGAGCCTATACAGTACCTCTATCCACAGCTATCATTGCTCTGTCACGTTCCGTCACCGGGTTATCTAGTTGACAGAAACCGACCTGACGTTCTTCCATTGTAGATATCGCAAACCTGTGCCATCACCAGCTGCATTCCTTGACAAGCAGATGTACCGCAAGAAGAATTGCAGAGTGGTGTTGGCTAATTGACTAACTTTCAGTGAAAAACTGTAGAATCAAACACGTAGAGTATACATGTCCCAATTGCGGAATTGAAGGTGCAGTTTGAAGGTGCAATGCTTTTCTCCGCAAAGTACAGGAATTAATATCTCGAAACTGGTGTCATCCTGAGAATTAATTCCAAGTGGATCCACCTTGCGAACTCCACGGCTACAATTTGTAAATTACAATATGGGCCATCAAGTAAATAGTTATAAACTTCATTAGTGAATTTTTGTTGATTAGTCGATTAGGCATTTCAATTGTTTGCGCATGTCCGCCTCTTCGAGTAGACCCGCTCATTAACTATATATATATATATATACAAATATCGCACGCAGACTGTATGAGCGTCCACGGATAGCCCGCGTTATCGAGGCGAACGAAGCAGAGAAAGAAAGAACGACAACACGTGTCGCTCGATATCCCGCATATATCTCATTCACAATGCACGATCTACGCAGCTTTTCGCGAGAGAAACGACCAATCTCGACACGGCGGCGGCATGCAGAGCCTGCGTTTGAAAGCCGAGATCCCAACTGATCCAACCCATACATAGCGCGCGTACAGGTGCATGGGTGTCGGTTCGGCGTGTTGCACTAGCATCGAAAGAGCGCTGTGTGACGACCGTTGCGTGAATTCTGCAAGAGCCGTAAGAGCCCGCTCGAAGAGAATATCGAATAAGGTATCGGTTTCGCAAGTGTGCGAGGTATAAGCATTTCAGCCGAACGCCGGGGCTTCGATATGCCGCGAGCGATGTGGTAATCGAAGTAAAAAACGAAAAATAAGTCTATATAATGTATATACGCCATATACCGGGAAAGTGTATTGCAACACGCTAAGTTTGGAGGCCGGATTCGCCATTTTCGTGTATACGCCTCGAGTCTGCGTTGTACATGGTGCCCAAAGTTCCCCATGAGTGATAACTTGGGTATAGCAGACACGCAAAGCTATGAGCCACGCGAAAGCTCCATGAACACAATATACCTTCTACCAAGGGGCACATTTTCGCATTTCAAAATACCAGCATCTGTGTTTGTCCCTATTAACAGTGATATGCTCGAAACTGTCTTCGTCATGATCATTATGATGAGCTATGATGAGTCTATTGCTGGAGGACGAAAAGGACTTTCCCAACGATCGCCAAATGTCCATATGTCTGCGAATTCCCTAATTTTGTGCCACCTAGACGTCTGCCATTTTCGACTAGATTTTTCTTCTCTAGGCACCCAATCTATAACTTTATATTGAGCACCGGTTATCAGCCCTACGCATATTGCATGTGTCGTCCGTTTCTATTTCTTCCTCGTTCGCTCTCCAACACACGCCGTTGTCTTCCCGTCTCTTAACGTTACTTATATCCTTTATCTTACCTTCGCTCGTAGCGGTGTCCTTAGCTTCGTCTCCAGCTTCTCCGTTATTCATCCATTAAGTGTCAGACAGATAGGTTAGTACTGATACAATCTAATGCTACTTTACACTTTTTACGATTGGGGTTACTATAAGCGACGGATCCCGACACACAAACACAAACACACACACACACACACACACACACACACACACACACACACACACACACACACACACACACACACACACACACACACACACACACACACACACACACACACACACACACACATATATATATATATATATATATATATATATATATATATATATATGCGGGGGTGCCAAGATATGCTGGTTTATTTCTTCGGTAAATAAAAAGCGTAATATGTATATTGACACGTATACATGTTTATCTTTTACCGGTGGCCGCTTTCAAGTTCATCTGGAACATTCGATGACTAATGCATAAAAGCCGGCGCGTTTCACCGCTTAGCAGATTTTCGACGATCGCCAACTGTGTTCGCCGCTTTCGTTGTGCTTCGAGTGTAGCTTGCTTTTGTGGGCACAGGTTCGCCCAATAAAGAATCAGTTTCGTCATACACAGTTTTACGACTGTTTACTTCAGCGTCACTACTACGTGACAATATCAATAGAGTCATAGAAAGGCAAGAAGCCGCCGTTACGTGCCGGCGATCAATTAGCCGCGTCGCAAGTCCCATGCAGGTATCTTGAGGGGACACGTCTTGCATGATTCAGAAGGGAATAGGTTTGGACCTGTTGGTAATTCATCGCTGTACAGAATACATAGCGCAGTATGAACAAAGGACAGCGCTGGTCCTGTCTCGACCTGTCCTTTCTTCATACTGCACTATGTATTTTGAATAGCCTTGCATGCTGCCAGCAAAGACGCCCCAAGCTAATCTCACTGTGCTCTTATCAACCTGCTCATGTCGAGGCCACAAAGGTACGGCATGCAGGTGTGAAAGTAGCGCCTAACGCATCGTGTATTTTGCCACACGCGAGCGCATCGCCACACGAGGGTAACGCCCATGACTTGACAATGCCTGTCAAACGCGCTGCAATGCCAATTGGTCGTGCGCAAAACGCGGCTGTCATGACGTGTTTCAGGATCTTTCAATCGCCTGCAGTCTTCGCTGTAAAAAATAATATCTTCATCTTCTTCTTATGATTGCGCTGGTGAAAACTGCATTTGATTGCTTAAACGCAGATATGAAGGTGGAACTACGCGTAGTACATTGCCATGTTGTTGCCACGTCCGTTATTTTCGCGCAACCTCAGTGATTTGGAAACATACCTCAATGTTGCGCCCGGCCGTCTGGGACGACACAGATGTCTAGATAAATCTGGTGTCAAAGTTCTCGAAAGCGGATGACAAGAATATGATTAAACCGCTTCTTTACAGTTAGGAGGATATATATATATATATATATATATATATATATATATATATATATACATGTGTCTGTATGTGTGTGTTTGCGTGTGTGGGTGGGTGTGTGTGTGTAAGTGTGCGTAGACTTCCGTATATGCAAAATGCTGTCCCTCCCTTCAATGACCCTCAAGAGAGAGTTAACGGTACTTTCCCAAATAGGTAAATAATAAATACCGCGCTGAGCGGAGCCGTGCGACGCGTTGTGTAGCGGGGTGTCCTTGTAAGACGGCCGAGACGAGATCGAAGACTCGATGATCTGGGCGTCGGGGCACGCCGGCGGCATTGGCGCGATGCGGGGGTGTCGCCGCGCCGCTTAATGCCGAGCGACACCCCTCGGAGACACGGATCATTTATTACGGGAGACTTTCACTCCGGCACGCGAGCGCGACCAGGGGCACGCTTCGGTGCGCCGCCAAAAAAAAAAAAAAAAAAAGAGGGACGGCCGACAGTTGTTAGTCATATATAGAGACGGGCTGTGAGGGGGATGCGAGCGAGTGGGGGGGGGGGGGGGGGGGAAGGGGAGACGGGGGGCTTCGTCAATCGAAGACGACCGCGGGGAACTCGAAAGAAAAACAAATGAAATCGAGGAAATAGAATAGAGGAAGGGAGAACAGGAATTATGTAGAAGGGAAAGAAAGATGACGGAAAGAGGAAAGAAATAGGGATAGATAGATAGCTAGCTAGCTAGCCAGGTAGCTAGCTAGCTAGATAGATAGATAGATAGATAGATAGATAGATAGATAGATAGATAGATGGGCGTACAGTTAGCAAATCGTAGATAAATAAATAAATAAATAAATAAATAAATAGAAAGACAGCCATTATTATCAGTATGAATAACCATAGCCTCCTTGATAAACTGATGGAATAACTAACTAGCCCAGTCAGCCACTTGAAGACAGACATACATCCCACTCTATGAACCTTTGTATCGGTGACTGCATGGGCAAAAAACACTGCAACAGGAAAACATCGAGGAAAGATCTAGATCATTTCTAAACAAGACGTTTTCTAGACGATTATACTGTGCAAAGGTTATAGACAAGAAAAACAAAATAGCGAGCCTGTTTTGTGTGGATCGCGTTTGTTATGAATATGGGCTTTGTCAATTATTGCAAGCTTTTACGTATTTTTATAAAAGATTTTGTCGGTTCTAAGCCTCCCTTCTGAGCCCCCCGCCTCCATGTGTTCTTACTATGCTTTGCTGTTTTGCCCACTCCTACAATAGCCATGCGGGTACAGCGTGTGCAAATAAATACTATCCTATAATAATACACTGAACTGCAATGCTCACAATTCTGCTGCCGCCATAAGAATGACTATACAAAAGATCAACGCAACAACTTTGTGGGAAACACTGCCCTCTGAACTCGGGATAGGGAATGGCTTTCACTAACATTTTAGGAGGGCACAATCATTCATTTTTTTTTTGCAGTTGAAATCAAAGTGATACCGAGGCAGCGACACACAACCAGCCTTATTTCTCGAGAAATAGTAACATGCGTGGCCGGTATGAGCCCCAACAACCGAATCAAAGTTCGAAACATCTATAAGAGAAAGACGAAAACCTCGACCACTAAAAATCAGGTCGCGGGAAACCGATTTGAACACGGAAACGGCCGCGAGTTTAATGGGCGTGTCGCTGCAATCGAGAATAAGGTGTAAAAACAAAACAAAAAAAAAGGACATAAAAAATCAAAGAAACCAATACGATGCTTTACGTTAAAAAAAAACATAAAGCGGCTACCGGCCTTTTGTTGTACTCCAAATACACGGCGATCGGAAGACACAGTGTAGGGCCATTGCGGCGCCGTATTTGATGCGGGAATAGGCACTTCTTCGACTTTATTTCCTTAACTCCTAGTTTACTTTTGTTCCTCGCTGACTTCGGTCCTACCCCCTGCTTCTCAACCACGTTTTGACAGCGGTGAAACGAAGTACGCGGGACTTTCTCAAGAGAAGAGAAAAAAAAAAAAGAAAAGGGGGGAGGGGGGAGAACGAGAAGAAAGTAAAATGCAGAGAAACGTGGATTCTTGCCAACTTAGTTTCACGTTCAACTCGGTTGGTCTTTGGTTCGCCTTTCTACGTATATAGTACTCGATCTCCTCGATTCCGTACACTGCAGAGAAGGCTGGAAGGCTCGTCTCAGCCGATCAGTAGCGAAGAGCTAGCCCCGACTGCGTGTTCCACCTATAGGGCAGGGGCGGAGGAAGTAGAGGAGCACTCGCACATTGCACGTAACTAATCCTTCCATGTGAAGCTGCTGTTCAGTAGGGCACCACACGGAGGGCGATCAGAGGGAGGGTGGGAGGGGGGGGTGCAGGTGCAGGAGAGACCTCCTACTAGTGCTCTTTCTTGCTTGGCTGGCGCGACGCCATAGCCTTCGACGCACTGCACCGAACTTGAGTGAGTTGGTGTAGATAGGGCTGATTGACTCACTATAAAAGGCCTCGGGGCATCACGCGAGCATCTCAGCTACTGCAGGGTTCCGGGTTTCCATTGTTGTTGTTGTTGTTGTTGTTGTTGTTGTCGCCTCTACGCATTCTGCTCTAAACTGTACTCTACGAGGTTCTTCTTCTGGAGCTTTACGTGTCAAAACGTTCTGATAATGAAGCACGCCGGATTGGAGGGCTCCGGATTAATTTTGACCACTTGGGGTTCTTTAACGTGCACTACAACGCAAGCACACTGGCGCTTTTGCATTTCGCATCCATCGAAATGCGGCCGCCGCGGCTGAGATTCGATCCCGCGACCTCATGCTCAGCAGCGCGACGCGTTAGCTAACTGAGCCTCTGCGGCGGGTGTATGTTCGTAAGAGTGAGTCAAACGATAACGCATAAATTCTTAGAGGATTCTGTCCCCGGTGACGTGACGTGCCTTCTAGAAACACGAATATAAGGGCTGTGTGTATTGTTTTTTTTTCTTTACGACCTGAAGAACGTAGTTACTATAGCAGATTTGCTGGTGCCTTCGAGACATTCGCAAACTCGTCGTGTACAAATCACGCTTATAGGGTACGCTTCCGCGGCGAGCTTTTTAAATCAGTGAGCAAAGTGACTCGTGACGACAGTAGTGATAAAAAAGAAAGAAAGCAAGCAAGCAAAGAAAAAAAATGCAATTCGCTATATGGTCACACACAAAAACTCACCCCGCCAACAAGGAGCACGAATGCGGCGACATTTGTCGCGGATATTTGGGACCTTCCGTGGAAACAAACTTCGATTCCTGCTTCAGGCAGCTATATACGCTTAGACGTGAATTACCCTCTAACGCGGTGTCTAAAGAAACGTGTTCTTTATGTTGCTGCCTTCGTACTAAAAAAAAAAAAAAAATGTCAACTCTCTCCGTACTCAGGAAGGAACGTATACTTTCTTCATAGTAAACATAAGAAGATAAAAACGTACTCAACAGAAACAACTTCTGCAGCAAAAGCAACAATAACGATGGCAAAACCAACGACAAAGACAACAATGGGCGTACATTACGTCGTCACAAAGAAGGGACGTAAGGACGTAAGGAATCGATTTCAACGAATACGAACTACGCGGCTCGTATTCACATAGCGGCGAGTGCGTTTCACAAATTCTCGCTCCATGCAAGTTGCTACACTCGACCGACGCAGAAGCCTCGAACGATGTAGTGCAGCTCATAAATATTAAAAAGAGAGTTTTAGATAAGGGGACGCAAGCGGCTTGCGTACGCAAGATCTAGGGGCCACGCTACTGCGCACGCGCAGACCCAGTCATCTGCGCAGGCGCAGTAGCGCGGCCCCTAGCTCTCGCGCAACGTTTATAGATATAAATGTTGCATTCGCGTGCGCTAGCCGCTTGCGTCCACTAATCTAAAGCTCCCTAAAAAAACGAAATTCTAAAACATTTTTTAACGAACGAATCCTTGTGCGAAAGAACTCCGTGACAATTGCTATGCGGAAAGCGAACGAGAGAGAGAAAGAAAGATGCGAGGCCAGGGTAGGAGAGATCGGGGGGCAAACGTCGAGCAGCCCTTAAAAATCTGGGTCACCATCACTCAAGTGGCGCTGTGTGACGCGCGAGATTCGCGCTATATGTTCACATCGCGCGCGTCACTGCTGTGCCCGTTGTGAGGGAGAGTGCGTATACACCGCTTTGCTTTGAACCGTCCATTAGAGAAATCGCAGAACGGGGGTCGCGAAGGGAAAAAAATCGCGTTTTATGTTTCGTTTCCTCTTGAGTGGATGGAAGAGCGCAGGAAAAAAAAGTTGCTGTCTTCACTTTGGCGTTTTTGGTTCCCTATAACGAGTTGAGTGTGCATTGTAAATAGATATCGGTGCTGCCGCCGAAGAGGATGGCAACGGAACGCTCAAAGACGGACAGAAAGAAAGAAAGAAAGAAAGAAAGAAAGAAAGAAAGAAAGAAAGAGAAAGGATTTCCGGTTGCCTCAAGCATGAAAGCGTGCACTCAGTTCCAGAGAGCGACGTTGTGTGGGGAAGCGTATTCAGAGGAATTATTTGTGAGAAGATATGATGCGAAAGTTTTTCTCGTGGAGAAGACCTTGGGTCGAGTCTGGAAGAAGGTCAGCTTTCCGCCAAAGTTGCTGTTGGCGTTTGATGCTCATGCGTCACAGTCGCCGTTGGCTGTTTGTGACTTTATGCGAGAGCACTACCAAAACTCGGAAGATGGGTTTGCTGTGTCGGTCCGTCCTGTCCGTTAAATGTGATTGGCTGTTCATTGAAATAAACAAAATAATTAGAAGAAAAGCAAGGAAAGAAAATTACTACTAACCGCACTGTAACTTTTGCACTATAGCTTCTTTGGTGACGCAGGCTCACGCTGCTCAGGCCTCTTCCCTGAATGGCGGTTAGCGCTGAAGTTGTGTGTGTGTAGGGGGGGGGGGGGGGGGTAAAAGGACAGGAAGAGAGGATAGTGTGAAGAAAGGAACTATTTACCTACATACAAGAGAGCAACTAGGCAGTAACGCCATTTTTTTTTTTACTGTTTTCACTTGTTATATCACCGCTGCCTTCACCGACCGGCCACATTCCCACTCCCAGCTTGTACGACATCACAGGGGTGTCAAATTTTGCCTAACTACTTTGCGCAGTAACACCATATGTGCAAGAAGGAGCTCATTTCCCCCGAAGCTCAAGCTTTGCCGCGACACATAGTTGTCCGCGATTATGGCGCCCGCCCAGGTCCGAGCGACAATGTAGTGGATGCTGATGTCTCCACACTTCCACACTTTCTCCACACTGCAAGTAATTCAACGGTCCTCATCTGCGCGCGATTTAAACGCAGGGTCCACTCTTGTTTATTCCTCTAAAATGGTTCTCTTGTACGGTGTCCCACGAGTAGTAAAGAAACACATTGTGCAAACAGCAGCCGAGCTGCAGTCAGCGTTTCACCCGCGCTGCCAGTGCTCAAACACGGTCTTTGAAGGCCACAAGCCATACCGTATTTGTTCATGCAAGACCCGCACTTTTTTTCAATCGTGGCACGGTGCGGTTCGCACCCAAATGGGGCATATATGACTACCCACTGAAGCCGCGGACGACGTCGCGGATGATGTGCAATATAATGCTAACATTAGCTAGACGAATTACACCCACAAATACTACAACTGATCTAATTTCCGCTTCAATGTTCATTGCTCCATATCTTCATCGCTTCCGTCATTCGCAGTGGATCCCGCGTCTACATGAATGCGACAGTGCCACGTCGCATTCTTTAGCGCATCACGGTAATTACTACGCGACGGCGTTAACATGCGGTGCACATGGGCTTTCGACCGAAGCCAGCTTGAACTTGTGTCCGGCAATATGCGTTCCGCCGGTCAGTGGAGCAGGGCACACGACTGCAGCCGTCTCTCGACCTCTTTCAAAGCATTGGAGTGCTGTTTTATACGTACGTGTGTTAAATAATAGGGTCCTATTTGTGAAGTGAATGAATGAATGAATTAATTGAAAACTTTATTTTCACAAAAGAGGTTTCCCGGCGTAGGTGGAGCCCTCCGTGGCCCCTGTGGCCTTTGCCATCTTGCGAGCTCTGTCGATCAGCTTGAGCTGTTCTTCAGGCTTGGAGCAGGACAGCGCAGCCTCCCACTGCTCCGGTGTTGGTGTATTCTGTACTGGCGCTTTCGATCGGGTTCGTTGCGGATGTTTCCTCTTCCCCCCCCCCCCCCCCCCCCTTCGTCTTGTGTCGAAACCAGCGTGTGCGTGTGCTAATGAGTAACTTTCATTATTTTTTAAATTCAATTTATTCATTACCTGTAGGTGTATTGGAGTAGCCTGAGGCGTACTGCTTCCATCCATTCCTGTCAAGCACCTTCTACCCCTATACCTATCTCCCTTCCCTAAAGAAAGAAAAAAAAAAAAAAAGAAAAAAGAAAACATTTCACCTCCCATGTGGGGGCCAGAGGCGTATTGTATGGTATGATGAACTTTATTCAGGTCTTGAAGATCAACCCTTAGTGGCGTAGTCAGACATTTTCTTTCACGTGAGGGGTGGGGGATATCACACAATTGACTGGAGAAGGGAAGAAGGGTGAGTGAGGAAAGTGAGGGAGGGGGCTGGACAGGCGGCATACTATCACAGAAATTACGAAAAGGGTGCCCCCCCCCCCCCCCCCTCTCTTCCTCTGGCTACGCCACTCGTGGGGGGTGCGTGTCTTACACTAGCAAATACGATATCCCTGTCCTTGTACCATTCTTCTTTCTTCTTTTGTTTTCTTCTTTTGATGGCGAGGGGGCTTAAAAAAGCGCACACGTCAAACGAGCTTTTGAAGCGTCCCAGCCGTTTTATCGAAACGCCCTCGGCGCCGCGTCCCCACGCACGAGTGTTTCTCTGGAAGAAGTTCCACGAAGAACTGTTAAGTCTGTTAGTACAAATCGGGTATCCCTCCGTTCTTGAGAGCTCTTCTGTTTCTTTTACGCTTTTGCACCCGGCACACTGCCTCGCTCTACAAGGTTACTGTTGCGCACTACGTGAATATCCTCGACATTTAACCGTGCACTTCTTTTTTTCGTTCTTTCTTTAGTTTCAACCTCGACAGAACATCTCGTTTTAGTGGCGCATAACCTCGCTATACAGACAGACGACTGAAACTATAGCCTATACGCTACACGTTACTCTCGTCTGGATCGACGCGCAGCCCTTCAAAGTCCGAGCGTTTCGCAAATTGAGCGCGGAAACGCTTGATGGGAAGGGAGGCAGCACTGGAGTGCACGGGAGCAACGGTAATGGCGAGAGTACAATGCAACGAATAATGCGAGTCGTTAGTCCAGGGCCTCTACGGACACTCGTAAACAAAACAGGGGCGCCGGAGACGACCCCGTACATACGGCAACGAGCGGATAGTACGTGTCTCGAAGGAAAGCCGTTACGGAGAGCATGGCCGGACA
This sequence comes from Dermacentor silvarum, assembly GCF_013339745.2. Lineage (NCBI taxonomy): Eukaryota > Metazoa > Arthropoda > Arachnida > Ixodida > Ixodidae > Dermacentor > Dermacentor silvarum. The sequence goes on from NC_051160.1 coordinate 12,490,302, forward strand.
TCAGCCAAGGACAAAGAAGGGGCGCCCGCGTTCTTTAGTCTTCTCCCCTTAGATGTATCTCTCAGGGGTTATATACCACTTGGGAGATTGGCGCGATCAAGGTCGGCAGTTCGAGTCCCCGGTCCACGGCAATCTTCAATTCGAGGGAGTCGAGATGCGAGAACGCCCATGCTCTCAGATTTGAGTGCACGCTAATCGCCTGCGGCTTCTTGTCTGCTCTCGTTGACATCATTATTATTATTATTATTATTATTATTATTATTATTATTATTATTATTATTATTATTATTATTATTATTATTATTATTATTATTATTATTATTGCCACCACCACCACTATAATTGTCACCACCACGTAATTAACAGACAGACGTGACTTCAGTCTTTTGCCCTTTGAAGTCCTGACCGAACGCCTGACCGGTCGCCTGATCAAAGAGCCTAGCAAAATGAGAGCGAATAATAGCGGCAGCTTAGCTATTCTAGATCTCAGTACAGTTATAGATAACCAAACCGGCATTGATCTTTACTAACTTGACGATGGGGTCACTTTATCCAAGCGGTACCCTGATCTTTATGAAAGTAAGCAACCAAATTTGCTGCCAAAAAGCCATATTCAGTTTGCATCTAAGTTAAACATAATATAGTTATTCGAATGTAATAACTGTCGACGGAGAATCCTACATTGGTGTACACATTGAACGTAGGTTTCAAATGCAGACGTCTAAAAAGTAATCGTTTCTTTAGAAACAAACTGGGTGTTCCATCTTGGACTGGCTCCCGGTAGTGCATGAACACGATGACGCGCGTATTTAAACGTGATGTTTTTGCGAAAATAAAGTTTGATGTTCGTGACAGAGTAGTCAGCAATATAAACTGACATATGAAATGCGAATGCGCCCACAGTATTTGATTGAGAGTCTGGAAGAAATGAAACTCTGTAGTTGTTTTTGCGCGTGTTTGTGCCCTCTGCAGCAAGGACCCATTTACTATATATTTTAGTTAGCATCAAATAAAGAAGAAAAAAAAAAGTGCTACGCAACACATATTTAGTCTGTTGACTTCATCCGCTGACCTGGCGTGACGCACGCATGACATGTACGGTGGCGCGAAGGAAATTTGAATTTTAGTCGCTGATTGCATAATCATGCGAGTGAAGTAGTGAAGTAATCGTTACAACAAAACCGCTTCTTATGAACACTGCTGTGCGTGACAGTTCTGCAGAAGAGATAATGAAGGCGCTGCGCATAGCATTCACCAAGTGCCTTTCACTGTTGAACCTTTGCCGAAGGATACGCTGCATCGTCAATAAGCGCGACCGAGAAACGAAGCTGTGCTAACGAAACCCGAGGGGCCGGAGAAGCCCGCGTAATAACCACTCGAGACTTAATTAATTCGGAGAGCGGCGCGTTGAACGCAACACCGTTGGAACTTTGCGCCGAACTCGGGCTTTCGTGATGCAAAAAGGGGACTCGTTTATATACGCTGTAACGTCGAGCGACTCATCCCAAACGCGTACGTCAGAAGGCCATTTTTTTTCTCCTTATTTTTTTTAAAATTCGTTTCCGTAAAAGGAGCAGTCACGTGACAACATGGACGCCATATTACTGTACTATTCTCACAGCTTCTACCACGCTGCTAGAGAGAATGGTGTATATAGTGATGATGGGAGGCTTCTCAGCGCTTTAGCTGTACTACATTAGGTCGGATGACGTCAGTGCCTACTACACAGAGCTCGCGTCCGTCAGCAGCAAGATGTACAGCGCCACACTGCGTCGCTTTTTCTAGAGTTAAAGGAACCCTAATTCATTCGCTAGGTGTTCAGGCTGACCGTGCCTTAGAGCGCAGCAATGAATTTGGTAGCAATGAGTTAGCACGCGGCAATCTGACTCGTTGCATGACAAGTGTCCAGTGATAGATTAGTGAGGGGACTGATGAAGTGCTTTTTTTATCTCTTTGTTTTTCACTCGTAATATATTCACCAATGGCAGAAACGTACAAGAAGAATTTCCTCCTTTTTTTTGCCTTCTGCGTCACTATGCTGCTTAGGCATGCTAAGCACGATCGATCGATCGATCGATCAATCAATCAATCAATTAATCAATCGATCAATCCATTTATCAATCAGTTCGTCAATCAAACAATGCATTTTGTTCGTTTTACCTATTCTTTGCAATAATATTTTTTTTATAAGCGAGGCAAAGCAGAAAGACAACAAAAGCGATTATAATGGAAAAGATCTCTTGCGCTTGATTGCATTCCTTATCATATCTCTCGGACAACCGGTCCACTCTGCATGGTGATAAACAAAATAGGCGTAGGACCGATAAGGCCCCTGAGGAAGCGCGAAAAGTAAAATAACGCCAATGGAATCGTTACGTTATGCCGGTACAGCGAAGCCCGACAAACCAGGACACGACGGGAGAAGGCGACGGAATGAAAAAAAAACGGAGCGGAACGGAACGTACCTCGAACAGCTATGCTCAATACCCGGATATTGGTTCGTCCGCGAGCATTTCCATTTCGAGGCAGACAATATGTATGCGGTCGCCGCTAACATGGTGTCCGTGTGTGCCTACAAAACAAGCGTATATATATATATATATATATATATATATATATATATGTACGCGCAGATCTAATCAGCTGCCAGATCTGGAAGCAGGCAAGATATTTTTGTTCCGTAGTTTGATGCATTGCGAACATTATGTTTTTTCTTTTGTTTTTCTACCAAAGTATACGCTGGCGTATTCCGTGCTACAGTTTCCGTTCAACTGTGAACTATACTAACAGGATTTGGAGAGAGTGGGCGATGCGAATAAGAAGGAAAGGGAGGAAAGTTAACCAAGGCCATGCCCACGTGAATTACGTTTCATTTAAATCACGTGTGTGCACGGACGCGCCTGAATTATATTCCATATAATAAAGCTCTATGAAACTGAATTAACTACTGAATTCAATTGAATACAAGATAATTCAATTAATTTCGGTTCTCTTGGCAGGATTGCGCTATTTCTAGCGAGTATTCCTACACGCCCGGCTTGCAATATGACACCGTAGCTTGCGCGCTTCACATTCGAGTTTCGTTTGATGAAGGCCACCTGGCAATTTATATAGCTGTAGGACCTGTTCAGTTTAATCAACCTCATTAGGCGCGCTTTGTGAAGTACACAACAAAAAGAACTCTCCCGATTTAATTTTACGCAATGTTTACGAATTTGGCCTCGTTCTACGATTTTACGAATGCCTGTGTCATATTTTACGAAAAAATAAACTCCGCTCGCGAAAATGTTTTAGAGATGTTGTAAGATGTGCTGGCGCAAGACCGCGAAAAAATTCCTGCCACGAAAAAAAAAAAAAAATGTGACGGTACTTGCATAGTCCCCCCCTCTCCCTGCTGCCCTTTCCGTCCGCAGACTTTTTACGAATTGTAGAGCTCACAGGTTGGCAGGCATGGTAATAACCAGCCGGTTCCTACCTATAGGCATCGGCAAGCGGTACAATTCCTACTTGTGTGAGGACTTTTTTCATTCATACGATCCGAAGGTACGTGTTGACTTAGCCGCTATGCTTTATGTAGATGTTTGTGCTTATTTGATCTACAGTCGCGGACAATCGAAATACAAATACGTTAGGGCTAACCAGTAAGCGTTCTTTTGTTTCATTTTTCACAAATTAGACGCTTAGTGTGAGGCCTAAAGTATCTTTGGCGACCGGATAAGTACACCGGTGCAAGGATCGCGCTTTCGATCGAGTTATTCCTCAAGAAATACGTTCTACATTGCAATCAACTTTTTTTCGTATTTAATTCATCCACGACTGTTCTATCGGTACAAATTCAAGCGCAAAGTTGAAAACGTACGACTCCGATATGTTGTTTTGTTTCAATGCAGGTTCATGTGCATTTGTAGCAGTGTGTAAATTCAGACTCGATGGAACCCTCCGTGAAACCAGCTACAGAGCGATTATACACACTGCATTTTCATGTAATTACGCCGCATAGGGCGTTCTGATCAGTTAGTTCCTGCTCGAGTTTCCAGTTGTGCTTATGGTATACATAAAGAAAAAAGATGGCTCGGCAGAGATCTCGTCCACGTCTTCTTGCTTAGTCAGCACTGAGACAGCGCTCTACGCCGCCATCGTATACGCTTGGAATCCCCTCAAGCGGTTTCTTGGCCCACAAGATACCGCATATTAATTAGTGTTAATATTCACCGCCTACACTTCCTAGTAGCGGCTTACACCATAGACAGACGCAGCGCTATTGTGCGGAGTGCACAAATTCGTACGCTTAAAAAATACATAATTAAGGTGTGCGCGCGGGCTTCTGTGGAAAACGGTGTACAAAAACACGGCCCGCAAATTTAGCTATTCATTTCCATTATCACTGTGCCGGAACAGAAAAAAACAAGGCATTATCTGTGCCGAGTTAGAAAGCGGAATGTATACACAAGACTTCTCTCACAAGAAAGAAAGAAAGAATGAAAGAAAGAAGCGAAAAGAAACGAAAGTGGAGCGCAGAACCTACGCAGAAGAAAACGAAACTCCCGTCGCATGCCAGGCTATGACGTCATCTCGAGCTGGCTCTCGTTTCCTGCATTTTTTTTTTTTTTTTGTTACTCTCACGTGTCCGCGGCGGTCGCGCGCGCCCCGAAAGTAAAATCCGTAGACAGCTAGAGCGCGGGTGCGCTGAATATTTCGGCGACAAAAACATAAAAGAAAGGCCGTCAATAAAAACGAAAACGAAACAAAGGAGGCAGCGTAAAACTCGATCAAAGACCGCAGTGGGGCGCTGCTATACTACAGATGAGGGGAAAACAAGAGAACGGTTATGCATTATTCAGCGCCGTCTCGCGCCGTCTCTTCTCGTTCACCGAAACGCCGGCGTCGAGGACAAAGGCGGTGGCGGTGCGCGGGAATCGAGATAGAGAAGAGACCGAGAAAGAAATTATGAGACGGAAAGACAAAGAACTTTCCTGGCTGTGGCTGTAACATGGACCTGTACGCGTGCCCACACACACACACAAGGAGACACGCGCGTATATATGAGGAGTGCTCAACTATACCCACGTCAACGCAAAAGCGTGCACACAAACGCACAAGCTATATACACGTCCGCTTCCTGTCACGCTTAGACGCGCACACACCAGTTGGTGGGCTAGCTGGCTAAGGGTTATTTCGACATGCACGCACGCATGCGCACAAAGACACACGCACGTATGCAGGAGGGCTCCTCTATATCCCAGCTCACCGCAGAAGCGTGCACACAAACGCAAGTGCTATATACACGCCCGCTTCCTGTCACGCTTAAACGTGCACGCACGCATGTGCACAGGGACAAGCGCACGTATATAGGACGGCTAACACCCCACGCCAATGCAGAGGTTAGGCAGACAAACACGCGCATGCCAGGCGTCTGCTTCCAGTCACGCTTATAGACCCTTTTCACGGAGCAGTTTGCTCTAGAGAAACGAGATCACCGCGCCGCGCCGCACATTGCATATAAGCGAAAGCGCACGAATACGAAATCATTACCGCTTCTGCCCCGCTACTGTGGCCTTATGTCACTTACATGTCCTCTGAGGCTGTGGCCAAAGCTTCGCGTCATCCGCCCAATCACCGCATATGATACCCGCCGAAACCGAGGTTTACTGAGGCGCACCGGCGACATATGCACATTCATTGTAAACACGGAGGCAGCTGAGGCAAGCAATGGACGCGCCACCACGTGATCAAACATGGTGGCGCCCACGGGATCGCCGTGAAAAAGGTCTATACGCGCTCACGTATAACTTGTTGGGCTAGCCGGTTGAACGTTATTTCGGCTGCAGCGCAGGATAGCCGAATGACACCAACAACTCAAAAAGAACACCACACCATCCGCGCACGCGCGCATACACACCTGAAAAGCGTGCTTTTTTGTCACGCTTACAAGCACGCATGGCGCAGAAACGCGCAGATGCGGCCGCTTATTGTCACGCTAATTAGCGCGAAGCATATCAACGTGCATACACCGGTTTCTTGACACGCTGACACGAAAGCACGCAAACACGCCTACTGTTATACACTCGTTTCTTATCACTATGACACGCGCCCACGCATAGAATCCCCTATACTATGCACTCGCTTATCACGCTTACCAGGACGCACATAAACCAGCCTGCTATATACCCCCATTTCTTGTCATGCTGACACGCACGTACACAAACAGGCATACTACACCCGCTTCTTGTGACACTTACTCTGACGCACAAAAAGCACGCGTACTGCATCTGTTTTTTGTCACCTTGACAGGCATGCATAGCACAAAAACACGCACATACTACGTCCTCATCTTGTCACGCCTACATGAACGCACGCACGCACGCACGCACGCACGCACGCACAAGGGGACTCACCCCGCCGACTCGCACGCACGCAAACATGCACGCAAAACACATTGCTGCTTTCGGATATAATTTTCGCGAGTCGCTCGCGATTCTCTCCGGGTCAACACCTGCATGCTCGGTGATGCCACATGAAAAAAAAAAAAAGTTGAAAAAGAAAAGACACGTGCGCGTTTAAGAGATATCCACCAGCCGAAACGTTAGCAATATATAGTGTGCAAATACAGAGTACGTCGTACGCTCTTTCTTATTATATATATATATATATATATATATATATATATATATATATATATATATGTGTGTGTGTGTGTGTGTGTGTGTGTGTGTGTGTGTGTGTGTGTGTGTGTGTGTGTGTGTTTGTACATAGGGCTCGCCGAGTACATGCAAGGTGACATCAGAGCGCTGATTTCGCGCGGCGAGTGTTGACGGTGCAGGTGCGACAGAAATGCGACGCCCTCGAATAATACGTCTTTCCATCCGTTTCCTAACGTCCTGTTTGCTTACTCACGCTCTCTTGGGTTTCGCATTCGTTTCTTTACTTGCAAACAACATATACATTTCCTTTCTAACTTGCTCAATATTGTTGTTGCTCGCGAATGCATTCGCGAGACAGTGATAAAGTCATTCCTTTACCGCTTTTTTTTTTATGACAGAATCGGAGTGTGCACCTGACGCTGGGTTTCAAACAAAGGGATCACAGGAAAGATGACGACATGAGATGCGAATCTTTGAAGAGAAAGGAAGACAGGGACGGACCAGCTGGTCGATATTGCTTACTCGGTGACGGCACAATCAATGTCGCGCTGAACAAAGACGGCGCTGCGGCTGGTGCTCAGTAGGCTTTCGTGTATGTATGCGTTACTTGTGTGATGTCAACGGATGACAGATGAAAAAAATAAGGATGCTATCGACGGACAACGTCATGAATCTGGTAACGGCGGACAGGTTCATGAATACGGCAACGCGCGGTATGTGTCAGCGCCGGTTTTTTATCTCGTGTTTTTTTTTCTCGGTTTCGCCTAACCACGACACGACGTGTAAACATCTGAGGAAGCGTGCTCGTCAGTTTCATCCGGTTACCAGCCATGTGATAATTAATTAATTTATTTATTATTATTAATATTATTTTGCGCGCGTTCGAAGATAGAGGTTCAAGTAATGAAGAACATACGAAGAGCTGTAGATACAAAATTATTCTTTTCAAAATTGCACATTATTCGACTATTCCTTCCCCTCCTCGCGTTAACGTTTTCCTAGAGCACGCAATCGCAGATAATTCGACCTGCGGATTTGGGTGACCTGGGCGTTCAATTTAGCGGCCGATTTGCAAATATCCTGAAGTAGCCGATGCAGGCAAGGCTACCGCAAAGCTTCGCTTCAGATACATTCCGCCATGTGCGCTGGATCTGCATATTTTTCTTTTTGTCAAGCGACATGTTAAAAAAATTCGTCGGCCGTGAAAATGGTTAACCAGCGAAGTTTAACGTGTGGCCCCTGCGTTTATCACTGGGTTAATTCCCGCCGGTTGAGTAAAGTATTTCCCAATTATGAGGTTACGCACACGTCCGGCTGCGACGGAGAGCAACGACGTCACTGTCGGTATGCCCGCAGTCCGCCGATGTCGCTTGCGTTCGACGTCTCGAGTTTGCTCGGTGGCGTGGTTAGCAACATTCGCCCGCCATTGCCGCTTGTGATTCTTCGAAATTAAATTGCTGGAATTCTACGCTGGAGTGATGAGCGGTAACGGAGCAATGACTGTAGAAGAAGACCCCTCCCCCCCTCACGCGTCCAGCCTCACCAGTCCAACGAGTACCTTCAGCGCTCTGTTCACGTTGTCTTTACAATTCAGGAGGTGGCTTGAGGGCGAATTTTCCGTGATTAACAAAAACACTCTATCACTGTCTTGTATTTGTTCATGCATTCTTAAATTACTTTGAGTAAAACGCTGATGAAATCAACATCGTCATCATCCTTGGTGTCATTATTATTACAATATATTCGGCATTTTATTTGCTGTTGGATTCCTCTGGATAAAGCAAGGACATTGCATAGTATGCAAAGTGCTTGCTCCCCCCTTCCCCACCAAATATTTACCCCCCCCCCCCCCCCCCCCCCCCTGGCAGAGATCCTGGGTGCGCTACTGCTAAGTCGACTGGCGCAGGACAACCAGGATATAGAAACTCGTGGCATGGTATTGCCGCGGTTTGTAGCATGGTATTAGGTAGTTTTAGCGTGTCCGATATTCCGGATACCCGGAATACCGGGTATAAGGAATATGATGACGATGATGATATATTCTCATCGCCTTTGAAACGGGGTGGCAACAAATAGTCACCTAGCCATCTTGAGTTAATCAGGTATGCTATAAAAGCTTTTCATTCTAGCATTTTTGTAATCTTCTCCTTAATCTTTCCACTGCGTTATTTTTCCCACAAATACTCTAAACGCATTTGTTTATCACGACTGGTGACCGGTTGAGGCTTCCATTAACTTTAAATCAAAGCGCATCTGGAAAGTGTACGTTACCTCCGGGTCTCACTGGTTGAATCCCTTCGCATTCCGTTAGGACGTGCCGAGTGGTCTCCTGATTTTCACTGCAGCATGCACATGCTTCACCTTGTTGCGAGTATTGGCTCCGGTATGTTTTTGACCTTAGGCGAATCGCGTAGGCGGGTTGGTGGCACCACCTGGCGGCCCGGACCTCAACCAGACAATCACAGAGCTAATATTGCAGTAACCAAGTGTATTCTACTTCGCTGCTGGTGTAAATTTTCGGCAGCGGTTTAATCCTGAACACGTTGTGCCTTTTAAATATGTCTTTGTTTCGACAACAACATTCATGGAACACGTGAGCGTTTCTGTAAGGTATTGCGGTTATATGAGGCGTCAGAAGATATCGCTACCAGCGTTCGGTAGTCCGGTATCACTCAAACGCCCTTGCGCATGCCGGAATACCGTACATGCTAAAACTTTCTTTACCGTCTTATTATGGCAAGGAGTGGAAAAGACTACAAAAAAAACAACTAAATCACAATAACTTAAGACAGACTAAAAAGCCCACTATCGGCGCTTCGAGTGCCTTTCCAAATTCATTAGGCGGCTTCGTAAGTGCATCTGCACTCTTTTTTATGCTGAAGACCAAGCGATCTCAACAGAAAGTACTTGTAGGGTCAGTCCACATTCATTCCGATTTGCGAGTTAGCTCTTGCCCATCAATCGCCGCTCCAGGCGCGCGCCGACGGACTTGCGCTATTAGGGCGCGGGTACGCCTCGGTAATTTTTCTGTTTTGGTTGGTGTGGTGGCGTCTTCTGGAATGCACTCAGCAAATGACGGCAGTTGTTTTCAATATTTAAGTAAGCACATTTCCACCCCTCGATGTTTTTTTCGTGATCTTTTTTCGTAAATAAACATACGATGCACAACGGCCTTCACGCAACACAAACGTGCCTGCATGCTTATATTTAGTTCCACACTGACGTCATGCCACGTGACAGCCTAAGTGGAAAAAGAAATAACACGAACCAGTGCAAACACCAAATATAACTTGCTATCCCAATCAAACTGTCATCTGAACACAGATCTCGGAGGCACATATGACGCACAAGAGGCTTCAGACAAGAGGCTTCACGAACCAGTGCATACATGAAGTATAAATTGTTATCCGAAGTAAAAAAAAAGTTTGACAGCAAGGCATGCAACGTGACCAATTAATTTCACCTTCCACTTAATATTATATTCCTTCAACCTTGCGGAGAATCATTAACCTCGCAAACGGGGGCGTAGTCGCTGTTGGAGAAACTCAGTGTGCCGACTGAGATCACTTTGCTAGCGTCATTTTATCGAATCTGGGAAGTTCTCTAACTACTTACTATTCCTTACTTACCTTGAGGAACTCGCGGTATAATGTATATCAAAGCGCGAGTTTCCGAGTAACCGTATTATAAGCTGTAAAGGTCATCCCCCGCATAAACAAACTCCATAATATAAGCTGCAAAGGTGAGCCCTTACATAAACAAACTAAAGCGAGATATGCTGGAGATGCGCTGTTTGCGTTCATCATATGTAAACACGACATCATCCATGCCAACATGCAAGACATTACCATATTATCCCCTTCAGTCACGAATTATGATCGACTGTCGATAAATGTATGACATTTACATAATTTTATGCTACGGTGCTGCAGACTCCATTAAGAGCAAGTCAAGTTGGTAGACTCTTTCTGCATTTTATGATGAGTCACCATATTTACAGAGTGATTAAGTATCTAATCATTGTGCACTCAGTAATGATGTTTCCTCATATTAAAAAGAATTGTATCGCTAGTGTGAATTATCGGCACAAGTTAATTATTGGTTGCAAGCTTTACTAGAAAGAAAAATATTATTTCGCAATTGCTACAGAAACGTCCAGCCTCTCACCTACCGTCAAACATCGTAGTGCTTTCTCCAAAGCGATCTTTAATAGCGATTGATTTCCCTGAGAAGTAAAATAAGGGTGCGTGAGGTAAGCAGAATGTGTAATTTACCCTAAGATAAGTTGTTGTGGTCTATTACTTGCCACAACTGCACAGAAATAGCAAAAATAAGTCGCGTAAACAAATGTGTACACCGTGACTAAAGGGATATATCGGCGTTGTTGGCATATTTCTACACAATTGTCTAATGCTTATCCATTTCCTGCTCCCCCCCCCCCTTTTTTTTTGCTGAGTAATATGGTGTCACGTGGTACACATTTGTGTTATTTCCCAAGTAAAATATGTGTTGGATGCCAGAGCTGTGCCCGTGTGTTTCCCCTGCCTTCAACATTTAATATTATTTCTTTTGCTCTTAGGTTAGGTTAGATTTAGCTGGCGGATCAGATGGAGAGGTTGGCGACGTACTTTCTCCTTCTTCATTTCCCTTCCTTCGGGCTAAGACGCCATCAGTGATGAATTACATAGTATATACGTGATCTACAAGAGAGGCTTCATACTGCGCGCGGGTATATCCAAAACAAAAGGAAATGGAAAGTGAAAAAAAAAGAAAGGTACGTCGGTAATCAAGTACACATTATCAAGAGTTGCACAGTGTCCCGAAAAATCTAGACCGCTGTGAGAAAAGGAGCAAGGATTTAGCGGCTCGGATGGCGGTCGAGGTTGCGACGCAGGGGAGAGCGCATACAGAGGCAAGGAACGTAGAGATTACGAAAAAAAGGGAATACAGAACAAGAATAAGATAAGGGGTGCGATGCAAGAGGTAAGCGGACGAGACCGAGTAGACGGTCATTACACAAAGGCACGCGCGACGTGATGCGAAACGCTAATTCCCCTTGCTGACAACGGCCGCCACCATCCCCCACCCTCCTCTCCACTTCTGCTCACCGAGCCGTGTGCAGAGTGAGCTGCCTCGTAACTTTGTGCACTTCCTTGGTGTCGCGAAGAGCTTTACTTTGCGCCGGTGTAGCGCCATGGCGTTGGAACCGGTGTGTACGGTAGCCTACACGTGTATATGGCTGTCTTGCTTTTGCCTCGCGCATGCGTACGTGTGCGTTTGTGTGTGTGTGTGTGTGTGTGTGTATGTGTGTGAGTGTGAGTGTGTGTGCGCGCGCACGCGTCGCACGGGTGCGTGTGTTTGTAGTTGAGAGGTTCGGCCGACGCTGCTAAGGAAGTGACCCGAAAAAAACAAAAACAAAAACAAAAACTGTCCCGTTACCTCTGCCATCCACCTTTTCACCCCATTGGAGAAGGGAGAGCGCGATGAAATTGCTGGAGTCTCTCGAACCTCGGCTGTCTGTGCTCCGTTTCGGCAGTTACGTGCAGTGAAGTGAAAACTTGCGGGTAGCGTCGGTCAATCAGAAAAGAGAATCACAAGAAGGGCTATACTCTTTCGTTTTTCCGCCTCTTGTCGTCCTCGGCGCGACGTCGACTGAATGGGATTACGTCACGGAAGCATTAGTAGCCCGCAACGGGCGAGTCCAGTTCCTCCTCCGCATTGCAGGAACACGCAGCCGATTCTCTTCACTGATCACCCGACACAAGGCTTCACTTCACTGCACGGAATTAGTGAGGCGAAGTATATCTTGACACCGCGCCAAGGCTCTGTTTTCGCGGAGCGATGAGAATTGCCAAGAAGCACAAAAAGAAAAGAAAGAAAGAAGGAAAGAAAGCACTCACGAGACAAAAGAAGTGTGGTAGCTGTGTTTGCTCGGCTGCTGTCCTTAACAGTCGCGAGAGAGGCACGATCGCATTAGAATAAACTTGCGAGAGCGCGGCATGGGGAAGGGGGCCGTCGGCATTCAATGAAATTTTTTTAAATTCTGGCGCTTTTCGTGGCAAAAGCTTGATCTGATTATGAAACAAGCCGTATATAGTGAGGAACTTCAGAATATTTTCGACCACGTAAGCTTTAACGTGTACCTAAATCGCAAGTGCAGAAACACGTTTGAGTTTTGCCCCCGTCGAAATGCGGCCGCCGCGGCCGCGGGGCCGAACCTGCCACCTCGACCTCCGCTAGTGCGGACGCTGTAGCCGCCAGGTTAGCGCGACGGACCGTATTCAATCTTTTTTTTTTCTATCTCACACTCGTCAAGTAAACTTGGCTTTGAGGCTTGGGCCGATGAATCAGCGCTACACCATCGTGTTGGACACATGCCAAGCTTCGTTCTAGTTTCTCGTCGGGCAGACCTGTACTCCGAGAATTGTCGGGCAACATTGTGCGCCCATAATTCCTTGTATCCTCAGTCCTTGTGTGTTCTTATACCGGCACAGCACGACTGAGGCAACGCCGCGTTCTTACGGTTGATTGGCATGTATAAAAGAAATCTTAGGAAGACTCATCGTGTCGCCATATATTATCGGTCCAATGAGTGGCCGCTCCTTCCAACGCGCGCCATTGAATCGGAACAATTATGGCTTCTATGGCCAGGACGCTTCATAGTGTTCGATTGTAAGATTAAATTTCAGGCAACAGCATCAGCTAGCTGAACCACAGTAAACCTATAGGGCTTTCCGCGGTGCAAAATTTTTTTCCGGGACACCTGCCTTTTTGAATTATTGCAGCCACTAACAACGCGACAGCTGATTTCTGTAAATCACGCAGATGCCCTTCACCATCGGGTCTGGAAAAATAATGGTACCCGTGAATTCTTTTCTTGAAAAGGTCGGTTCGAAGCTCCCTTCGTCGAAACTTTATCAAGCCAAACCTACAGTATACAGGGTTAGCTGCACGCAAAAACAAATTCTGGCTGCAGATTTAAGAAAGCGATTTAGGTTAGGTTAGGTCAAGTTAGGTTCAGAACAACGTGAGCAAGCTCACTGCGAGGGTATCAATTTCGTTTTCTTTTTTTTTTTATGCCAGAGGTTGATGACGGCGCCCGTACGTGGAATAGAGATAGAGATGAAGTTTTTTTTTCCCGCGAGGGCTTAGCAATTTGCATAGCTTTGCCTTCGCATACAACGAATCGTTCTCGTTTCTCGGTTTACTCAGTCTGGCTGAGATATCGTAAGAACCGAAAGAGCCGTTAACGCCCGACGAAAGCAGGCAGGAAGAGAGAAAAGAGAATCAGCTTGCCTACTTCGTGCTTGCTCCGTGAAAAGCAAGTAAGAAGACAATAAGGCAGGACGCACAGAAGCACATCGCCGCGGCCGCCCCAGTGGCGCCACCATATAGTACGGCGCCCAATCGAACCAATTACGGGACCGCCTGACCCGCCGCTCGTAGAATTAATTCGATCGCTCTCCTTCCTCTTCCCGAATGCACGCGTATATAACTCTTGTGCGATGGTCGTATTGGAACACGAAGGCTTCGAGTTTTCATATATATATATATATATATATATATATATATATATATAAGGAAGAAACGAAAACGCTTAAATAGAACAAACGAGCGCCGCTTAAGGACAAATTCCAGAGTGCGACAAATTGCGTTACGGCTCGGGGACGCGTTAAAAGCACCGGAATGCCCCGTCCCGCTTAATTCAGTTCAGGCAGAAGCGGCCAGTCTTATACCGGCCTTGTCCGCACTGACCATTAATAGGCACTGCGGCTGACATGCTCCTATCTTTCTCGTTTCTTTTACGCGTTCTCTGTTCTTTCATTCTTTCTTTTTTTTTTTTGGGAACCTGAGGGTATTTGGTTGAACTGCGCGACGAGGGACAGGGTCAGCCATAATGACGAAGGATGAGATTCGCTTAGCGTCTATAATCGTATTACGGGGGTGGCCCGCCCCTCCGAACTTGGACCATACGCCGCTACCCTATGCTGCCTTTAATAGGGCTATAGGCCAGGATATAAAACCCGGGTTACTTTTTTCTTTGTTCGTCTTCTGCCTTTACTTTTGATTAGTTATTCATAGACTCATTTTATTGACAGCAATACGCATTTCCACGACGTTCAACTATAGCATGGAATGGTGTGGGTTTTCTATTTCCTGCACCGCACACTACGAAGAAATCACCTTCATATAAGAGCGCACCAATTTTAGGTGCGCTGAACGTCAATATTAGAGATTGCGAACACGTATCTAATCGTATTTATTACTTGATTCATACTTTAATCTAAATTTGAAAGCGTAAACTATCGATTGTTTGTTTCTGTATCCGGATAAGTATAAAACCTGGAGTGAAGCAGCTGAAAAAAAAAGAAAAAAAAAAAAAGCCTGTTGCTAATCTAGCTCAACCATGAGAATACGTGGCCATTAATATCACCCCTACTGCTCCAAAACGTATATAGCTCAGTATTTAGTAACGATCCGTAGATGCGCCGTGTTGAGACCTAATGCGAAAATCAGTTATGTTTGCACGATACGGTTTCCTAGCCATAGTGGGGCAGTGCCTGCTGTGTCTATTAGGCATTGAAAAAATTTCGGTATTCCATTGAACGTTCAATGCCAGTTTTTTTCTGGTATACGTTTACATTGGATCTTATCCGAAAGTTGCCCCATTCGAATCCTTTCTAAAAATGAATTTCGGTGTACCAGAATTAGGACGCAAACAAAGCGCGAGCGGTTGTTTGCCGTAATGAAGAGGTCATTTCGGCGTTAACGAAATGGGGATGAGACGCTATACTAGCAGTGCGTAATCCGGGTCACCGTCGCTCGCGAACCCGGAGTCACGGCATATGGCGCATACCCCGCGGCTGGCCTGCGGCGGTGCTCATAACCGTTTATCCTCCGCTTCGTGAGTCTCCAATTAAGCCTCCGGTCTTTGCCAGACTCCGAGGGGCGGGGGGGGGGGGGGTGAAGCGGGAGAGTTGCTGGAAGGGAGGGTTGTGAGGGCATGGATGAGATTTTGACCGTGCTCAACTCCATTAACGTGGAACCTGTGTTTCAGAGCAGGGCTCATTTGCAAACTTGTCTCTAACATCTTCCTCCTCCTCCTCGTCGACTCCCCTCTCCTACCCAACCCCTAGAATACTCCTTTATACTCTCTCCCACCTAAGCGTGCGTCGCGACAAAGTTAATCCCACGACTAATCTACTTCGGGAACGCTATCAGCGTCGGTTCTGACGGCGGAAGGGGACGAGTGATTAGAGGGCAACGTTTCAGTCGAAGGTCAGGCCGAGGTCGCGTTTTATTAATTTCTGCGCCACCCGTGCTTTAAGAACGGGCGCAATCACTTGCCGGATAGAAGCTACAGGAGATGATAGGCGCAATTTACTTTTAGTTGTCTAATAAAAAGCAATTCTGCTGTATTAAATAAATAAATAAATAAATAAATAAATAAATAAATAAATAAATAAATAAATAAATAAATAAATAAATAAATAAATAAATAAATAAATAAATAAATCAGAACCTTTCCGATAGGCTGGGCATGATCTTCGTCATCAGACGGCGGGAAAGCAGCGGCCAGATATTGAAGAACTACAGGCACAAAAATTTTATGTGCCGAATTTATTTACTGACATATTTTTTCTGCTTTTTTTTAAGTAGCTTTCGACACCATAATCGCGGTACGAAGCCTCAATTGCTCAAGGGTCACACAAGCAATTAATTACAGACCTGAGACGTATTCTACCAGCGCAAGAAACACATGGAACGAGATCAAGATACACACAGTGCACGTCTCGTACCACGTCTTCTCTTTTAATTACGTCAGGTAAACATGGCTCAACCCTGGAATACGCACCAACTAGCCCTAATAACTTTCTTCTCTAACTGTAATTCATTACATCACATTTTACACGACCCGTTCAAAACCAGCGTCAAGCGCTACGCGGCTTCCAGCGTGAAAAAAAAAAAAAAAAAAAAAGGAGCCCATCACGCCACTAAAAGTGGAAGCGGCGGTCACGTGGTACCGCAAACAACTTAAGAGCCCGCCGGTCAGCCCGCTGCTGTGGGTGAAGGCCACGTAATGACCGCTGTCTCTCTCTCTCACTCACACACACAACAATTTCAAAGCGAACGGTTTCTTAGCGAACCTCCAGACATTGCTGACCGCGGCTGCTTTGAACTGCTGTTCTGCGGAATAGCCAGGCCACAGAAAATAATATATTCATGTGTTCGATGGCGATATCGAATCTCGGACTCTCTCCCAGCCCACCGGTCCCGATGCTCTAACCACTGGGCCATAATTACAGGCCGACTTCGCTCGTGCCAACGCCGATTCTATATTCGATTCATGAGCGCCGCCATCTTAGACTGTTACACAAACAATTTATAAGTTTTACGAAAAGTAAAGCCACGTAACATGGTCACTGAAACGCTTAACGCATTTATACAACTATTTTCACGCTTGCAAATCGACTGTAGTAACGTGCATTTCGTTGTTAAATATAAAAAAGAGCAGCCTTAACAGACCAAGATGGCGGCACATAAACGGAGTAGGAGGAAGAAAGAGAAAGACAGAAGGCAGGGAGGTTAAGCAGAATAACGTCCGGTTGGCTACCCTACACAGGGGGAAAGGGAACACAAAGATGACAGGAAGAGAGAGGAGGGAAGGAAAGAAGGAAATTAGCGGTGAATTCGCTGGCGCGTCTGGTATTGCACTATTAGTCAAAGACGTTCACACAAGCCCGTCGTCCTCAAAACGCGTCAGTAAAATAGCATATAGCTCCTTGAGACAATTGGCGCTTGCGTCACGTCTCCTAGTACATGCGAGAGTACGTGCACGCGTCGGTTTCCATCAGGCCAAATACGCAGGGGTAAAATGGGCGAACAACAGTCAACTTCGTCACTGTCTTTCACGTCATACTTCTCACTGTACGCAAGTCTCCTTACTATTTTTTTGTCTAGGAAAAACATCAAACGTCGCCTTCGAGACGTCATTCCGTCGGCGTCTCACAGCATATGCATTCGCGTAAACTGCCGTTATCGTTTCGGCAGGTATATATCTTATGGACGGTGTAGTCGACAAGCATTACATGGCACAAAAGTTGTGACCAGCGTGGTGCGTAAACATTCGCTATGCATGACATTACACGTTCTATATGGCGTGACATTAAGGATAATTTTACGCATCGCATTTAGCTTTTATAGCCAGTCACCCGCTTCCCAAATGCCATAGATTGCAACATGTGCATTGGATGAGCATATATGTCTTTCGTTTAGTGCTCATATTCATTTATTCCCTCCTACCAGTGCAGGACATTCTGCAGGAAGCAGCTGTGATTTATTCCTACGATTCTGCCTCACCCCCCCCCCCCTTTTTTTTTTCTTTAATATGTATTTGCTGTCCAAGAGGAAGCGGAATGGTGGTGGTGAAGGGGGGGGGGGGGGGGCAGGCCCCAGCGAAATATTTCTTCCTTCCAAAACAACGGGGATTACCATGGGTTTTCTCGCCGATCCTGCCAGAACGATCAGTCTTAATAAACCTGGCTGGGGACACCCACACGCGCACCTGGGCGTTGGATGTGCCGGGATAATGCGTAGGTCCCCAATCCCCCGTGTAGGGTTGCAAATCGGGTGCAACTCCGGGACATCGTGCCTTTCCTTCTTTATATATTTATATATGGCCACGCTCACCATGCCTGTAAGTGTCAGCCATGGCTTTAGCGACGAAAAATCTGAAACGTGGCGCGCATCTAACGCATATAAAATGCGTTATTAAGAGGGTTTTGTTTCTTCTGTTTCAGTGTAGTTCAGCAGTGACTGTCAGCAGATAGGTTCGTTTTAGAAGTGAGTGGGCCAGTACTCTATCTTAATTTTATGGCTGCTAAGGTAATGAGGAACGTCTGCCCAAAATTGCATCAGAGCTTGAAGTGTGAAAAACATCGATCCGACACGATGTCCTTGCATCTGTGTGTGTAGTATGTAAAGAACCTCACGACACGCGAGTCTAAAAACCAAAGGAGTTACGACACTCAAGACTCGGCATTAAGGTCAAACA
This sequence comes from Dermacentor silvarum, assembly GCF_013339745.2. NCBI lineage: Eukaryota > Metazoa > Arthropoda > Arachnida > Ixodida > Ixodidae > Dermacentor > Dermacentor silvarum. The sequence goes on from NC_051160.1 coordinate 12,508,998, forward strand.
CTATCGTCAAGCCCTTGTCTCGTGTGCTACGTTGAAACGCCTTGATTAAGTAAAGTCCTCATTATGGGTAGCCGGTTAACGTAACGAGATTAACGAGGTGATTTATCTACGTGAAAACAGAACACATGCTGCCCTTTAAAAAAAAGAAAGAAAGAAAAGAAGCTGTACGCATTCCACAGTCATTGTAACGAACTTACAAGTACGCGTATTTCATCATCATCAGCCTATTTTTATCTCCACTGCAGGACGAAGGCCTCTCCCTGTGATCTCAAATTACCCCTGTCTTGCGCTAGCTGATTCCGACCGTGCGCCTGCAAATTTCCTAACTTCATCACCCCACCTAGTTTCCTGCCATCCTCGACTGCGGTTCCCTTCTCCTAGTATCCATTCTGTGACTCTAATGGTCCACCGGTTATCCATCCTACAGTGTATTTCTGTATACCTTAAACATTGCCCGTATCTGTATCCTCACACAGCACTTATTATACCAACGTGTCCAAGTAGCACTAATTGCCACTTTACTATGACATCAGGAGAAACGTAATAGACAAATGGAAAGCAAGCAATGATACTAGAATGCGCAGATGTCGATGGTATGAACGTCGCGATCGTAACGGGGGAGTCGGCAGCAAGCAGCGGGAGTTATATAAAATCTCATTTCCGACAGTTCCCGTCCCAGGCAAGGTTCGCCCACGCATAGAGCCAGTTCGACTGACAGTGTCCCAACAACCCCACCCACGTTGGCGTTCGTTGAACACCTAGTCACTCATATCCCGTTTAGCTAATGAGATATTTCTAGGATAGACAGGACTTAGAGTGTGTGGTGTTAGCGGACATTTACTGCTCGTGATGTTTCTGGTTTTGAGGAACGTGTGTTACTGCTGGCGCCATTTTAAATTTGATCTGTGCTTTCTTTTTCTTTTGGCCGCCACGCTTTAAGTTTGATTGCTGTTATGACGCGTTCACTAAGTCAGCTTTCTGCAGAAACTTCATCTCCAGTTTGCTGATCGCGTTTTTGTTGCTTTTCTTGCTTTTGTATTGCTTGTCCGTCTGCTTGGTCGTCAGCCGAACTTCTGCAGTATGTTGTAAATAACATAAATATCTCGGAGGGTGCAAGGAAGGCAGGCCCGCTGTTCAGTTTTTGCTAGTGTTCACGGCAAGCCTCACCTGACAGCCGTCAGTTGTAAACTACGCAAACGGGAGACGATTAAGCCCCGACGCTTCGATCAGTGTTAGCTGAAACTAACCGTTACATAGACAAAGTGATAACTGTACAGGAGGCAAACAGTTAGCGATGAGCATGCGGGACGCCTTGCTCCAATGTAATCTATAAACTGCACCTTCTATAAGAATTCGTTTTGTTTCATTTCATTACAGCGTTGATTGCTCAGCAAGACCTAGTTGTCTATTTTCTCGTCATGCAGTAGGCAACCTCACAGTTTAAGAAGTAGCACTATACACTACACAGATAAACCGAGCCCACAAAGACTAATAATTCTGTGAGATTTTAGGGTCCTCAAGCGGCTCTAAAGTAGCTTATTTTTCTATTTTGCCATCACAGAAAAGTTGGCAAGAAACGTTCGCCTCCATTCCATCTATTTCTTTTTCTTCTTATCTGGTCAGTGAGATCCGAGCGAAAAAAAAAAAAGTGAATACAGCACAAGATACCAGAGCTGCCGACGTAACGAAACAGATATACTGCGCGTATCAGAATGGCGACAAAACGAACCAACTTCGGTGTCTTCGAAAATCAAACGCAGCTGAACAATCATTCGAATAATCCAGGACGACTGCCGACTACACCGGCATGTCGTCGCTCGTCCGCCTCACGCGGTCAGTAGACCGAGAATTTATGATCCGGAAACAGGATAGACGGTTGACAACTCGTGTTGCTTCCTGACATTGGGGGTGTACTAACGACACGCCCCGGGGCTCACACCCTTCGAAACGCGATTTTAAGCGTCCCGATTTGCGAATCCTGGTCAGCGGCTCACCTGGAGACGACGATCCTGCCCTGTTCACGGCCGTGACAGTAGACGCACGACACGTCGTCGTCACCTCCCCTCTCCGTCGAAAGGTCCCGTTGACGGACGGTGACTCGCCGAAGAAGAAGGGGCTCGCAAATGCAGCGGCTATTCCAACTCGGCTCGTCACTGGGACCGATTCTTCTTCTCTCGGACGACGCGATCACTTGCACGACGACGCCAGCGTCAATCACTGCCATGACGGCGTTGATAAAGTGCAGTGTCAACTTCGGCGGCGTCGGCGGAGTTCACCACCGCGCCGCCGGCGATCGAGAGACGGCGAGAGCACGTCTTTCTTTTTTTCGGACGGTTGTGCGTTTTTCGCACACGACGCGACCACGCGTCTCCGGAGTTGGGTCCACGCGAAATCACGGAGAGCGCGAGAAAGAAAGGAATACGCGAAACTCTGTCGGCGAACGCGAAAGGGCCAACCGCGGTTGGCGATAGCCCTCGCGCGACTGGCGTCCGCGCCAGCTGCCGCCGTGTTCAAACTGGCCACCGGGAGGTGGAGGGGGGGGGGGTTGGAGGGAGAGGCGGATCAAAAGGAAACGGTTGAGCGAGAGAAGAGCTAGAGCGAAAGAAAGAGTGTGCAAGTGAAAGAACGAGGAGCAAAAAAAGAAAGAAAACGGCGTTCGCCTGCGGATTGTGCGAAGGAGAGCCGCGTGGCGGTGGACACGCGCGCTGAAAAGGAGGAGGGAGAGGAGGGCGAAAGAAGGAAGGAGAGTGAGAGAGAAGGAGTTCGTGGGCGTGCGCGCGTCAGCAGCCATAGTAGAGGCGCCGTCACCGCGACCTGGAGCGACTCGCCACCAGAGGGCACTGCCATCTATAAAAAAATGAATGAACGAGGAAAAAAGAAAGAAAGAAGGCCGCTAGCACGCGAATTTTGGCCAGCCAATAAGCAAAGCTTCCTCGGCATCTCAGAGTTTCATGCAAAAATTACTGGAGGGAACTTTGGCACTTCAATCGTTACACTACCATAGGAACGATGGGTAGTATCGTGGAGGAAGGAAAAAGATAAGAGGGAGTATCGCGCAACGCGATTGAAGCCAAGAGTGTCGTCCCAACACGTGGTGAAAATGTCAGAGTACGGATCGAGGTACGCCAGAGCGCGCGTTAGGTTCTGGTACTCCCGGTTGATATTTTTTTCGATAACCATTCGCATTTGCCTTCTTCAGTGCCCATTCGAAACCAAACGTGTCGGCAAATCTCGATTATTGCTCCGTGATCTCGACGCAAGAGGCCACGTGTTGGGCCGACGCTGAGCAAAGGGACTGGCGTCACGAAGGGTTAGCTTGCCAAGGCTGGCTGCGCCACGTAATGCTCTCTCCTGACTTTTTCCTTCCTCCATGGGATAGTATACATGGACATGGATTTGTCTCATCTTCGTGCTTCTGGCTTCGGACGTTCTTGTGGATTCATTTAATACGTTTTGTCCACTTTATCGGCCTAAGTTTCGCAGCAATCCGATCGGGGGTGCTTATTCTGGACAAATGCCAAATTCAGCCACATTATCGAATTTGCGATCTGGTCGGCTTTGATTGTCCCGGAGCTGGCTGCTAAGGACTTTCTGATTTGCTCGAAACCCTGCCATTACAGTATTTGACAATGCGGCGTAATTTGAGAACAATAGCACCCCGGGCTCAGCCTGGCTATAGGCTTCTAGCCTTTCCCTTATTTTAATCTCTCTTTTTTAAAACATGGATGATGGTAATAAGACTTTTGCGCCCATGTAATATATTATTTGAAAATTATCGATTTGCAAAGTCAGAAAGCCGTTTCAAGCCGTAAGGACGAAGTTTAGGCAAACTATGTACTAACCAACGTTCCCATGGTAACTGGTAACGCTTCCACCGTCTATAACCACTAGCAACAGAATTCGCTCTAGTAATTTTTATAGGAAACTCTCTACTTGCTGCCGTTATCGTGCGCCATGATGAGCGTGCTTTCGTCGCTACCGTCACTATGGCTGCGAAATGACGCCACTCACGAGCCCACAGGGCGAGAATTAGAGGAAGCGACTGGCTTTAATTATAATTTTTTTCCTTTGTTGCTGAGATATGAAACCAACAGACAATGAAGCGAAAGAAAGCATGGGGGAAATTAACTGCGTCATATTTTTTTTTTGCAACTCAAGTGTTCAAGTAATAAACACACAAAAAAAGCAATTAACGTGCAAGAGAACACACCGTATTTCAAGGAAAATCTCCGGCATATGATCCGGCACATGATCCGAGATATCACGACGTTGCGCATTCGTTACAAGCTTCCTTCAGTATAAAGTCGGAATACAGCCCGCCTCGTCCCATTCGCTTAGGCGTCGAGCTTCGTCCACATTACATTGTGCAATTTCACTCCGAAGCTGTTTGGAGTGTACAGCCGTTAGTGAAGGAAGAGGTGTGATGACTACAAGTATATACATACTGTTTATAGACGGTCTATCGACTTCCGTGAAGAAAATGTGACGTCCGTAGACTTTGTAACGCAGTAAACACTCTAAATGAAGTCCATATACCCTTCAGGGTGTATCTTGTCCCTAAGCAATACTCGTCGTATGTCTTGCTTGCGTTTTCTTTCAAGAAAACTCTGCGCTCGGTAAATATCTGCAAACAATGCTACGTCACGCTTATAACAGCGCCTACCATTCGTGACCAGGAAGTACCGGGAGCGCAGCGTTCAAGAAAAGAAAGGCATGCAAAATAGGTGTAAGTTATCGTTTGGGGTCCAGATAACCCTTAGAGGGTGCCCACTTTTCCTAGAGTGAAATAATTTTGCACGCTTAAGGGTGTTGGTTTGTGCTACATCTAACACCCTTTTCAAAAACTGTAAAAAAAAAAGCTTTTTTTTTCGTTTTTTTTTGCCGAATACTATGTTCAGCTCGCTCAAACTACACCGGCAATGAGAGAGGTCGTAAATAACAACGGTGTACTAATTCCCACAACCTGGTGAACACCGAAATATCTGACACCAGAGTTGTCTAATAATAGCTATGCAAGTATTTCTTTTTTCCATGTAATGTTTCGTGTCGTCTGTTTACATCGATCGTCCCGCAATTACTGCCTCGTCATGTTTATTTGATATAAGAAGTCTTCAAAACAGTTAAGTTTATTCGTACCCATCAACGTTTCGATCTTACTTCTTAAAAGGTGAGGTAGTTAGCCACTAACCAGCACCCTTAACCCTGTAATGACCAAACACAGCTTCACATAAAAAAAAAAATGAGCACATATTGTTCCACTTCATTTCTTCCGGTAACAGATCGAAAAGCGCAATAAAACAATTAAACGCAATTTTGGTTACAACCTAACTATTAGAGTATTTAATCAATTAGCAATTTGTCTTCTCAACTATTCACAACCGAGAACTCTCTCCAGCGTGCCGAAAAGCTACGTCTCGTGTGATCGTTGAGGTATCAAATCAAAACAGCGTAGCATATTTTTTTAGAATACGTTGGGCATTACAGGATTAAGGGTGCAAAACAATTTTACTGTGTGGGCTGCTTTAGATGTTTGTGAGGGAATACGGGTCCCGCAGGGAGAGGCCTTCGTCCTACAGTGGATATAAAAATAGACTGATGATGATGATGATGACGGGTTCCACATGTCCGCCTGCAACCAAAGCGTGGGACCGCCGCAGCAGAACTGCGACCGGCTGGTTGGCCAGCTGGCCTGGTCACAGCGCCGAGGGGGTCTGCGTGCGCGTAGGCGCGTGATCGATAACACGCGCGCGGGGTTCTGGTCCTGTGGTTCTTCAAGCCGCGGCTCGCTTCGAGGCCACTTTCAAGCCACCCTCGCTCGCCCCAACGACGCGCCTCCGCGGTGCGTTCAACGTGGTTTCTGTACGAGCGCCGAGGCCTAGTGCGCATGTTTATGATACTTTCAAAATTAAAATTGTCGGGTTTAATTAAGGGGGTAACAGCGCAAACAGACGGGGACAGAGTGAATATACAACAGGAGACAGCGCTAGTGTCCTGTTGTGCTAGCGCTGTGTCCTACGATAGTATTCAGTAATAGTGTCCTGAATACTATCGCTTTGTCCTGTTGTATATTCACTCTGTCCCCGTCTGCGTGCGCTGTTAGCCCGTTAGGATGCTTTACCAACTTTCCCACCCAGTTATCCTTGTCGGGCTTAATGTCCTGAGAGAGTAAGAAAGAGAGAGAGATAAGAAGGAAATGCCGGGAGGTCAACCAAGGTCTCGCCCGGTTGGCTACCCTACCCGTGGGAAAGGGGAAATAGGGAAAGAAAGTTAAGAAGGAGAGAAGGAGAGTCATTGTGCGCGCACTCGCAGATGAAAGTTCACTCGCGTATATGCTGACTCATGATGAGTTTTCACTCACAAGCGCTTATCTATAGTATGGTTGTCTTCAAAAAAGCACATTAGCACTTTGGTGGCCTATAGTGCATACTATAGAGGTATTCGTCCAGGGTCCCGGGATCTCAGCTTGCGAGAACGGTCTGATGTCTAAGCGGCTATACGTATAAGACTCATACGCAGGAAATCTCGGTGAGAGTTGTAGGTTGGACAACGGCATAGAATGCGTTTCTATCATCTCATCCCGTAAGCGAGAGTCGCACACGGTGCTGTCGGCCCCAAAACTAAACAGTGGGTTATGAGGTATGCCGTATAGTGGGGTATCCGTGTTATTTTTTGACCGGCTGAGGGTTCTTTAGCGCGTACCCTAAGCCCGGAGCGCGAGCATTCTTACAGTCCGCCCCCTACTGGAATGTGGCCGAACCCGTGATCTCAGGTTCAGCAGCTCAACATCATAGCAACTTAGTCACAACGGCAGGTTGTTATGCTATCCAATAAATGAATGAATGACCGACCGACCGACCGACTGAATGAATCTTTTTATTCAGTTGAAATTTATGGTGCAGTGGAGTTTCATCTGATGCATTTCATCCGAGCTCTTAGACGTACTGCTAGTAATTGGCTCATGCAGTTGGTATACAAGTATACTAACTCAGGCACACATATCAGACATCTTACCCGGACTACCCGCCACCGCCTGACATCTCTACCAGCGGACAGACCACGTACCTCTTCCTGCCAAACAATAGCCACGCATGGTGAATCATTACCAACTTGCTTCACTCCTGCGGCAAGACCTTCGATTCCTCCGTGGTGCCTTACTCAGTCAAATATCAACCTGACAATACCTGGCATCCAGAAAAAAGCAGAGCTGTCATCACCAGC
>NC_051160.1:12521215-12523715 GCF_013339745.2 Dermacentor silvarum
TTGCAGTTTCATGTGATCTCACTCAATTCGAAACGCACGGCATTGGCGATTGATATGAGTTGTCCTTCTTGGTATCTCTACCCGTGACTCGCTTCTGTTTTGCTCAATTGTTTCTCCTCCTTTCCTGTGTTATGTCTGCTCATTGTGGCTTTTTATTGACGCGATAGAAGGATATGTTGGCGCAGAAATACGGCGCCAGCTTCTCCTTGGCTCTTGAACAGATGGGTACGGTTACATATATCTTTTACCCCTAAGAGCAGACGGAAAATTAATGAACACACACAACGACGTTATCACATAGCAATCAAAAGAACGCAGGGACATAAAAAAAAAAACATCGCTCAAGCACTCCGTACAGATGGTTAACCAGCGAAGCTGAAACGTGCGGCCCCGGTGTTTAGTAGTGGGTTAACCCCGACGCTGTTTTGAGGCGTTCTTCAATTATGGGTACATGTTTGTGTTTCTAGTTAGGGAGCCTTGCATGTAGGCTCCCTATTTCTAGTGGAACGCAAGCGCCAATGGCGGGTGGATGCTGCTAACCGCGACGCCGAGCTAACTCCAGATATCGAACGCATGCGACAACGGCGAGCCCAGGAGGAGGCGTTGCGGGCAGAGGAGGTACGACGCAGAGAACGACGTCACTAACGGCGCTGCCAACGGCGCGCGCGCTTGGGTGCAACGTAGAGAACGACGTAACTGACGGCTGAGCCAATGGAGACGTTTAGCAGAACATGGGACGAACGGTTTTCGTTTCGCCTAGCCATATACATCTTTCGCTGTAAAACAGATTCTCAAAACCACAACAGGAAAAACGATATCACACGACAAAGCGACATAACTATCATCATCACGTTTGCTTTCAATGTGCTACTTGCCGTGCACAATTTCACAAACCGCCTGACTGAGACCGAGTTATTTGGGACGTAAACTACTGGAAAGAACGACGGAAGAAGCAAACACGCTCGCACATGTATATCAATCCGAGTAACTCATACATAAAATACAGCGAAGCTCCTAACTGTGTAAGGCAATTCGCACAGCCTTGGGAAGTCCTAGGTGTTTGGTTTGCTACTGCCTAAAACCTACACGAAACTTAGCAAACGTTCCACTGGGGGCATATTGTGCAATACATTCGCTACACACGAGCCTTTTCTCATGCTTCACTACATCTGAGCTTGGTACTTCTATAGTTTACTTTATAACCAATGCATTTTCCTGGATAGTGCGGCAGCTCCTGACGCGGCAGCTCTATACCGAGGCCAGCGTCTGACTGTGCTAAGTGGTAGCACAGACTGAACAGCATATATATATATATATATATATATATATATATATATGCTGTTCTGTCTTATATATATATATATATATATATATATATATATATATAGAACGAGAAGAAAGGGAACCGAGGGGCCCGATTTTTATTAATCATATCATAAGAAGCCAACAAACATTACCACAAAGGACAACATAGGAGAAATTACTTGTACTTTACTAATTGAATTAAAGAAATGATAAATTAATGGAAATCAAAATGGATGAAAAAACAACTGTCCGCAGGTGGGGAACGAACCCACGTCTTCGCATTTCGCGTGCGATGCTCTCACCATTGAGCTACCACGGAGTCGTTTTCCCATCCACTTTCTTGGGTATTTATGTTTTCACAACTAGAACTAACCCTGGGAGTGTTAGCCATCGCCACCACTCCTACTGGAAAACTACTGGAAAGCGACTCCGTGGTAGCTCAATGGTGAGAGCATCGCACGCGAAATGCGAAGACGTGGGTTCGTTCCCCACCTGCGGACAGTTGTTTTTTCATCCATTTTGATTTCCATTAATTTATCATTTCTTTATTTCAATTAGTAAAGTACATTTCTCCTATGTTGTCCTTGGTGGTAATGTTTGTTGGCTTCTTATGATATGATTAATAAAAATCGGGCCCCTCGGTTCCCTTTCTTCTCGTTCAATACATAACGAGGGTCTCGAATCCGGCAACATTGATGCCTTGAGGTAGCATATGTGGGTTTATTGACCAGTTGCCATCACCCAAAAAGATCACGTGCTCGTGACGCCTGCGGCAGAAAGGATGTTCCACATCCGCCCCTAGGTTTGGAGTGGTGGCGATGGCTAACACTCCCAGGGTTAGTTCTAGTTGTGAAAACATAAATACCCAAGAAAGTGGATGGGAAAACGACTCCGTGGTAGCTCAATGGTGAGAGCATCGCACGCGAAATGCGAAGACGTGGGTTCGTTCCCCACCTGCGGACAGTTGTTTTTTCATCCATTTTGATTTCCATTAATTTATCATTTCTTTAATTCAATTAATAAAGTACAAGTAATTTCTCCTATGTTGTCCTTGGTGGTAATGTTTGTTGGCTTCTTATGATATATCTCTCTGCGATCTCCAATTACCCCTATATATATATATATATATATATATATATATATTATATATATATATATATATATATATATATATATAGGGGTAATTGGAGATCGC